>NC_081756.1:50058204-50078204 GCF_963082965.1 Carassius carassius
TGCGGTCACATGACCCACACACACACACACACTGCGGTCACATGACCCACACACACACACACACTGCGGTCACATGACCCACACACACACACACACTGCGGTCACATGACCCACACACACACACACTGCGGTCACATGACCCACACACACACACACTGCGGTCACATGACCCACACACACACACACACTGCGGTCACATGACACACACACACACTGCGGTCACATGATACACACACAAACACACACACTGCGGTCACATGACACACACACACACACACACACACACACACTGCGGTCACATGACACACACACACACACACACTGCGGTCACATGACCCACACACACACACACTGCGGTCACATGACCCACACACACACACACTGCGGTCACATGACCCACACACACACACACACTGCGGTCACATGACCCACACACACACACACACTGCGGTCACATGACCCACACACACACACACACACTGCGGTCACATGACCCACACACACACACACACACTGCGGTCACATGACCCACACACACACACACACACTGCGGTCACATGACCCACACACACACACTGCGGTCACATGACCCACACACACACACACACACTGCGGTCACATGACCCACACACACACACACACACTGCGGTCACATGACCCACACACACACACACACACACTGCGGTCACATGACCCCCACACACACACACACACTGCGGTCACATGACCCCCCCACACACACACACACACTGCGGTCACATGACCCACACACACACACACACACTGCGGTCACATGACCCACACACACACACACACACTGCGGTCACATGACCCACACACACACACACACTGCGGTCACATGACCCACACACACACACACACTGCGGTCACATGACCCACACACACACACACACACTGCGGTCACATGACCCCCACACACACACACACACTGCGGTCACATGACCCACACACACACACACACACACTGCGGTCACATGACCCACACACACACACACACACACACTGCGGTCACATGACCCACACACACACACACACACACACTGCGGTCACATGACCCACACACACACACACACTGCGGTCACATGACCCACACACACACACACACTGCGGTCACATGACCCACACACACACACACACTGCGGTCACATGACCCACACACACACACACACACTGCGGTCACATGACCCACACACACACACACACACTGCGGTCACATGACCCACACACACACACACACACTTGTGGTCACATGACCCACACACACACACACACACTTGTGGTCACATGACCCACACACACACACACACACTTGTGGTCACATGACCCACACACACACACACACACACACACACACACTGCGTGCGGTCACATGACCCCCATACACACACACAAACACACTGCGTGCGGTCACATGACCCCCACACACACACACACACACACTGCGTGCGGTCACATGACCCCCACACACACACACACACTGCGGTCACATGACCCACACACACACACTGCGGTCACATGACCCACACACACACACACACTGCGGTCACATGACCCACACACACACACACACACACTGCGGTCACATGACCCACACACACACACACACTGCGGTCACATGAACCACACACACACACACACACACACTGCGGTCACATGACCCACACACACACACACACACTGCGTGCGGTCACATGACCCCCACACACACACTGCGTGCGGTCACATGACCCCCACACACACACACACACTGCGTGCGGTCACATGACCCCCACACACACACACACACTGCGTGCGGTCACATGACCCCCACACACACACTGCGTGCGGTCACATGACCCCCACACACACACACACACTGCGTGCGGTCACATGACCCCCACACACACACACACACTGCGTGCGGTCACATGACCCCCACACACATTCACACACACTGCGTGCGGTCACATGACCCCCACACACACACACACACTGCGTGCGGTCACATGACCCCCACACACACACACACACACTGCGTGCGGTCACATGACCCCCACACACACACACACACTGCGTGCGGTCACATGACCCCCACACACACACACACACTGCGTGCGGTCACATGACCCCCACACACACACACACACTGCGTGCGGTCACATGACCCCCACACACACACACACACTGCGTGCGGTCACATGACCCCCACACACACACACACACTGCGTGCGGTCACATGACCCCCACACACACACACACACTGCGTGCGGTCACATGACCCCCACACACACACACACACACTGCGTGCGGTCACACAGACTGTGTTGGACTGGTTGGAGACGCTCTGCTGGTGTTTTGCAGGTGGTTGAAGACGGTTACGAGTTCTTCGCCAAACGGCAGCTGGTCACGTTGTTCTCGGCGCCCAATTACTGCGGAGAGTTCGACAACGCTGGAGGAATGATGAGCGTCGACGAGACCCTGATGTGCTCCTTCCAGGTCACATGATCTAACACAGCCTGTCCATCACAACACCAACAGAACAAACTTACTTTACTGTAAAATAAAAGGAAATGATGCTTGTTTTTCGGACCATTATAATGATTTTTTGCATTTTGATGACATCTTCGTGACAATTAGGACAATTGTAGATTATATGTATTCATAATTCTTCACAGTTGTGAAAGTGTTTGCGATGTTAAAGCTGTGCTCTTGCTGTATTCTCAGATCCTGAAGCCGTCGGAGAAGAAGGCCAAGTATCAGTATGGGGGGATGAACTCTGGGCGACCCGTGACTCCGCCCAGAACGGCCACGCCCCCTAAGAAACGCTGAAGAGGCGGAGCAACGACTCGTGCGTGATCTGGCATCAAGACTGTCTTGACAAATACATATGTAGTTAAAGAAGTCACGATTTTTTCTTCTTTTAAGGCTTATTTTAGTTTGCGTTTGGTTTGATTTGACCTTTTCTGAGTCTCACTGTGTGCTGCTTTGATTTGACTGTCGTTAACATCACGTTTCCCAGTGTTTGAACACTCGTTCTGGTCACACGTCAGGGCGCTTCACTTCTGCTTTTCCCCACTGCTCTGCGTCTTACAGGACATTGTACATTGACTAGGTGTTTTTGTAGTTAATCATTGCACTCTTCAGGTCTGTTTGAGTCAAACAGGTTCATAACATCTGGTTTTTCAGTAATAAAGTTTAACAAAGCTTTGAAGTGCCAGAATGTTTCGAAGCCTCTCTAATGACGTGTCTTCAAACAGTCTCCATTTATTATTTACTAAACTGTGTGCTTCACTGATGATGAAGAAGCAGAAGTGTGTCTGTATGTAGTTACACTGTTCTGTACGGAAAACAGTTCAAATGAAGAATAAAGAGATAAAAAAAGGTCATTGCAACTTTTCACACTTTTTTTAAATTTTTTTATATAAAGTTGGTTACCTTATTTTATTATTCCACCAGTGAATAGAAAATAATAAAGATAAAACCAAATATTGTTTTTTTTTTACTTTTTTTTTTCTGCAGATCTGAACTTTTTGTTCAAAATCCAAAAAAGAAAAAAAGATCAGAACTTTAAGAAGTCATCGTATATCTTTTATTTTATTCCGAGGTGGAAAAAAGCTTCCATAGCATTGGGTCGTAAAGTTGCATTTTGATTCTTGTAAGAGTTAATTATAATTAATTATTACTTGAACTGATATAAGGCAAAGGAGAATCCCACCGTCCTGAAGAAGAGCTGTAAGTATTCAGCACTTCATTAACAAAACCACTTGAAGTATGCAACATCAAAATATGGCTTATAAACTATGCATTATGTAACCAAAACTACAGATGAAACATTCACCAGTATTATAGTTTCTTATGGTCAAATGTGGTCTGACCTGACTAAGGTCTGTAATAACTGTTCTCACACACTCCGTGATGCTGTGTGCAGCAGGTGGCGCTGTTCTCCTGTGATCTGAGAGCTGAAGATCATGATCAAGATGATTTTACCAAGTGAGACAACATTTTGATTAACCAATCAGATTTGAAGAACCAGTTTAAGATTCTTTGAAGTTTATGCTTAAAATCACTGTTTGGTGCTTGTACATCAGTGTCATTCATCTATCATTTCCTCTGATTTTAGGGATTACTCATGGTTAGGGTTAGGTTTAGGTGTAGGGATATGGTCAAGAATATATTTTTGGAGTAAAATGTTGTTCCAGGGTCAACAAAATATGTTGACCTAGGAACACATCTAACTCAGCAAAATCAGGACGTGTGGATGACACGGATGTGAATCCATCAGTGGTTTTATGTCACAGTCTCATCACAGAGATTACCCAAGATGCACTGCAGGGAGCCGCCGGCCTGTGTCAGTCAAGATGTGTCTTGTTTTTGCTCTTTTGTTAACAGCGCTTGTTAGCAGCTGGAGGAATAAAGACACAGCAGACAGACTGGAGACGCAAATCTGACCTGAGACTGTGTTTGCATTGACCACATGCTTCAGAGAAACTCCTTCGGCAGAGCTGCGGTGCTTGTGATCTCTGAGCTCAATGTTTATCTCCACTCAGTCCAGTCGTATAATTCACAGACATAATGAGAGACGTTTGTGTGGAAGCCACGTCCACACTGACCCTGTTCACCGGCTGGTCCCTGGGATCCTGGCAGTCGTGTGAACGCTTGAGTGTGAGGAAAAAAACATCATTCAACTGAAGGTTTGATCTTAAACCGGTATCACTTCATATTGAAGAGTGAATATTAATGCTGGTTAATTTCTTATTAGTGATACTGAAGTAGTTTAAGTGATGAATCGTTTGTCAGCTGTCTGACGCATCAGTCGGATTGATTTTCACCTCATTAACCACAGTTCACTGATGAACTAGATCACATTAGGACTCTCACAACTCAACAATACTGATTAATATTAAGCAACACAATTAAATAATACAAAACAATAAAAAGCTGCTTATTATAGTTCATAAACTAATTTTAAAATGTACATCCGTTTCTATTTTAAGGATTATTGGTGTGATTTGTTTTAGAGCACTTTATTGATTCACATATAGTGTTACAGATTCACGCAAAAATGCTTTTTTTATTTTTATTATTTTTTTGTAACATCAATCTACTCCATAAGTCCGTGATAAAAGCAAAAAAACTAGATTGGTGAAATCTCTGTAAATGTATTGAAAAGAACGAAAACATCACACTGCGTCAGGATTGATGACTGATGCTTTGTTTCTGATGAAGTCTGATGAAGCATTAATGAATGATGATCAGAAGAGCTGTTCATGGAGGGATGGATGGATGGATGGAGGGATGGACAGACGGATGGATGGACGGAGGGATGGACAGACAGATGGATTGATGGGACATGAATGGACAGACAGATGAATTGGATGGACGGACGGATGGATGGATGAATGGACGGACGGATGAATGGATGGATGGACAGATGGAGGGATGGACAGACAGATGGATGGGACAGATGAATGGACGGACAGTTGGATGAATGGACAGACAGATGGAAGGATGGATGGACAGATGGAGGGATGGACGGACAGATGGATGGGACAGATAAATGGACAGACGGATGGATGAATGGAAGGATGGATGGACAGACAGATGGATGGGACAGATGAATGGATGGACGGACGGACGGACGGATGGATGAATGGACGTATGGATGGATGGATGGACAGATGGTGGGATGGACAGACAGATGGATGGGACAGATGAATGGACGGACAGTTGGATGAATGGACAGACAGATGGAAGGATGGATGGACAGATGGAGGGATGGACGGACAGATGGATGGGACAGATAAATGGACAGACGGATGGATGAATGGAAGGATGGATGGACAGACAGATGGATGGGACAGATGAATGGATGGACGGACGGATGGATGAATGGACGTATGGATGGATGGATGGACAGATGGTGGGATGGACAGACAGATGGATGGGACAGATGAATGGACGGACAAATGGATGAATGGACAGACAGATGGAAGGATGGATGGACAGATGGACGGACAGATGGATGGGACAGATAAATGGACAGACGGATGGATGAATGGAAGGATGGATGGACAGACAGATGGATGGGACAGATGAATGGATGGACGGACGGATGGATGAATGGACGTATGGATGGATGGATGGACAGATGGTGGGATGGACAGACAGATGGATGGGACAGATGAATGGACGGACAAATGGATGAATGGACAGACAGATGGATGGATGGATGGATGGAAGGATGGACAGATGGAGGGATGGACGGAGAGATGGAGGGATGGACAGACAGATGGATGGGACAGATGAATGGACAGACAGATGGATGAATGGACAGACAGATGGATGGATGGATGGATGGATGGAAGGATGGACAGATGGAGGGATGGAGGGATGGACGGAGAGGTGGATGGGACAGATGAATGGATGGATGGACAGATGGAGGGATGGACAGACAGATGGATGGGACAGATGAATGGACGGACGGATGGATGAATGGATGGAAATATGGATGGAGGGATGGATGAATGGAAGGATGAATGGACAGATGGATGGATGGAATGACGGATGAATATAAGGATGGATGATGGACGGATGTATGGATGGACAGATAGATGGATGGACGGATGAATGGCTGAATGGATGTATGGATGGACAGATGGACAGGTTAATAGTACAGACTTTTGAAGAAACGAGTGTGAAACACACATAACCACATGTTTCCACACAACAAGAAAGAGTGTGAGACGAGTTTTAAATCAAAACATCTGAACAATGAAAAAGAGCCTTTAATGGAGTCTTTCCTCTCTTTCTGCATGTTTTCTGTGTTTTCAAGCGTGAGTCCATGTGTCCGTATCTTGTTTTCAGCCTGAGGCTCGAGCCTCTGAAGCTGAAGCTTGTCACTGCCATGAGGTCAAAGGTCAGAGATAAGATAGGATGTTCTGATCGACACACACACACACACACACACACACACACAGACTGCTTCATGCATCCAGGCGAATTTAAACACATTTCCGTATGTTTAGATATTCATCTACTGATAGCCAAACATTGCAGGCATTTCACACATGAACTCACAATATGAAAGATGACATGCGATGACTTAAATTTATATATAACATTTTCCTAATCTGAATATTATAGTTTCAATTTATTTGCATGAACTTCTTGTGAAACCCTAATTAGTTTGATCTTTCTGATTTTCGTATTTGAGGAATTGACAAATTCATAAGTTTCATGTTTCTCATTCAGTCATCTTCAGTGTTTCATTGTGTTCGCACTTTTAACTGTTACGATAGAACACAAATATATAGTTCTTTAATAGGTATATTAATATTTATTGTAAATAATGTAGTTTCATATTCTACTGAAAACTGTTGTTAGATATTTTGCACTGACCTGCTGTAACATTCAACCCTTTCACATCATTACAGTCTTAGTCTCTGTTGAAGACTCTTACAAACATTAGTAGTAAACAAAGACTGTATAAAAACATGGACGTACTGCTAGCCATCGCCATCTTGGCACTGTGTCACTTATGGATATTCCAAAATGGGCAAAGAGGTGGGATGTGGGTGGAGCTAGTTGCTGAGACCACACCCACTTAGCTTGAGGACAGTGACAGCAGCGGCAATCCACCTGTCACTCAAGTGGCCACTCCCTTAATTATACAGAACTCAAAGGCTAAATGTAATTTAAATGGATGAGTTATAAAGAAAATCTATTACTTCATAGAGTGTCACATTCCACAAGTTGTCTTTGGCAGACTGACTTCAATGTACAGGTGCTGGTCATATAATTAGAATATCATCAAAATTTTGATTTATTTCACTAATTCCATTCAAAAAGTGAAACTTGAAATATATCAGTCTGTGTGTAATGAATGAATATAATATACAAATGTTTATTTCTTTTAATTTTGATGATTATATATTATATATTACTAGCTTGCTATATTCTTTTTCTATTCAATCTGTTTTCTTTGTATTTATTATATTATTTAAAAGCCCTTGCTACGTGTACTGTGTTAAGCTAACTGAGACTTGTTATAGCACTTATATATCATTGCTCTTTTTGTTGTTTTTGATTGCTTCCACTGTCCTCATTTGTAAGTCGCTTTGGATAAAAGCTTCTGATAAATGTATAAATGTTAATGTACATTATTATAACTGACAACTAAGGAAAATCCCAAATTCAGTATCTCAGAAAATTAGAATATTGTGAAAAGGTTCAATATTTAAGACATTTGGTGCCACACTCTTATCAACTAATTAACTCAAAACACCTGTAAAGGCCTTTAAATTGTCTCTCAGTCTAGTTCTGTAGGCTACACAATCATGGGGAAGACTGCTGACTTGACAGTTGTCCAAAAGACGACCATTGACACCTTGCACAAGGAGGGCAAGACACAAAAGGTCATTGCAAAAGCGGCTGACTGTTCACAGAGCTCTGTGTCCAAACAGATTAATAGAGAGGAGAAGGGAAGAAAAAGATGTGGTAGAAAAAAACTGTTCAAGCAATAGGGATAACTGCACCCTGGAGAGGATTGTGCAACAAAACCCATTCAAAAATGTGGGGGAGATTCACAAAGAGTGGACTGCAGCTGGAGTCAGTGCTTCAAGAACCACTACACACAGACGTATGCAAGACATGGGTTTCAGCTGTCGCACTCCTTGTGTCAAGCCACTCATGAACAACAGACAGCATCAGAACCGTCTCGCTTCAAAAAGGACTGGACTGCTGCTGAGGGGTCCACTGTGTTTTCTGAGGTCCAAGGTCAACACAGCCGTAAACCAGGAAGTTTTAGAGCAATTCATGCTTCCTGCTGCTGACAGGACTTGGCCCCAACAGGACTTGGCACCTGCACACACTGCCAAAGCTACCAGTACCTGGCTTAAGGACCATGGTATCCCTGTTCTTAATTGGCCAGCAAACTCGCCTGACCCTAACCCCATAGAAAATGATTGTGATCATCTTCACCTTTGTCACAAAAAATCGTATTTGCTTCCTTTTTTCCCTTTCACATGTCTCAGTAATCAACATAAATTATATATTTTAAATCTTAAAACCTCTAAATTCATCCTGTGAAAACCATTTTGTAATTGGACGCTGCGTTACCATGGAAATCGTACTTTAAAATATTTTAGCGGGCTCCTCCTCCTTAGTGGGAGGTGTCATAATTGATACATTTGTGACAGAAAAATGCATCAAAAAATTAAATGGAGTTTGAATGGCACTGTTTGTGGTATAACGCCTAAACAAATTTACATAGGATCCTAACATTTTTTTTTTTATCAACTTCAAATTTGGAACACAACTTATTTAGACATATGGCTTTAATTTTATAGCAATTTTGGATTAAAACATATTTTATAAATACAGTAAATTTAAACTTCTACAACTTTTTTATGCTTTCATTTTTTTTAAATGATTTCTCTTCTGCAATAACTTGCAGATTGCCTTCTTTAAAAAGAGACCAACCTACTAGTACGAATTGTGTACTTTCACATCTATGTTCAAGGAGGGCGGGTTAAATAGTACAATGACCTCTTAAATACAAAAAGATCAAGGGAATTATGATTTCTAACCCCTTTAACTAATTAAATAGATTAAGGGATTAAATCAATTTAAATACTTTACATACAAGTTTCAGTAGAATTGCCATTTTATACTTTTTATTATTGTCCTTATTTAATTGAAATGAACATGCAGTTAAGTGCCTAAAACATTACATTCAGTTCACACCAAAGTATGTTCTTTTAAAGTAGAATATTTCTGTAATAAATACTCTTCTTAAAGGTATGGTAAAATGTACTTCTTTTCCACAAAGGAAGCACAAATCTGAATATTATGGGCAACTGCCCCCATATAGAGGTACATGAATGCTTGGTTTGGGCCCTGTTACTTCAGCCTGAGGTGGAAGAGATAACCTTTTCAAATTAAAAGATAACTATATATATATATATATAGTTGCGCAGCACAGAATCAGATGTGACACATTCTGATCCATTCAGACGAAGCTTCACACTCACGTCACGATCAGTTCAGACGTGAGAACAGAGATCAGTTCCTCTTCAGCGGACAGACTGGAATTCCTGCTATGAGACTCAACACACGCACACACAAACACACACACACACAGACACTCACGCAAGCGCGCGCACACACACACACACACACACACAGAGACACTCACGCACACACACACACACACACACAGAGACACTCACGCACACACAGACACTCACGCAAGCGCGCACACAAACACACACACACACAGACACTCACGCAAGCGCGCACACACACACACACACACACACACAGAGACACTCACGCACACACACACACACACAGAGACACTCACGCACACACAGACACTCACGCAAGCGCGCACACAAACACACACACACACACACACACACACACACACAGAGACACTCACGCACACACAGACACTCACGCAAGCGCACACACACACACACACACACACACACAGAGACACTCACGCACACACACAGACACTCACGCAAGCGCGCACACACACACACACACACACACACAGAGACACTCACGCACACACACACACACACACACACACACACATACACACACACACACAGACACTCACGCAAGCGCACACACACACACACACACACACACAGAGAGAGACACTCACGCACACACACACACACACACAGAAAATTACGCAGACACACACACACACACAGACACTCACGCACACACACACACACACAGACACTCACGCAAGCGCACACACACACACACACAGACACTCACGCAAGCGCACACACACACACACACACACACACAGAGACACTCACGCACACACACACACACACAGAAAATTACGCAGACACACACACACACACAGACACTCACGCACACACACACACACACACAGAGACACTCACGCAAGCGCGCACACACACACAGACACTCACGCACACACACACACACACACAGAGACACTCACGCAAGCGCGCACACACACAGAGACACTCACGCGCACACACACACACACACACACAGACACTTACGCACACACGCAGACGCACACACGCACACACACACACACACAGGGGCAGGGGAGAGGTTAGGGCTTGATGAGGAAGAGGGGACCCGGAAAGTGATTTTTTACAGAAAGGGAAATAATGTGTCATGCAGGCGCGTCGTTAGACATGGGCATCAGCTGTTTTATTATAGCCCCGGATGTAAAAAAAATTTAATTTATTGATAATTATTATCTTTTTTTTAATAATTTGTATTAATTTAAAAAAATGACCGGGTCTTTTAATCTATCCTTCGGAATCAATCATGTATTAAAGACGATTAAAATGTGTTCAAGCAGATCAAAGTTACTATGGTTACAGCTTAGAGTGCGCGCCTGAGGAGAAAGAGCTTTGGGCTTTACTGTCATTGTTGTTTGTGGCTTCTGGTGGTAGCTATGGACATTAGACACTTTTTAAAAAGTAAAATAAGGAGACAAGAAGAGTTATCTACTGGCGCCGTTCCTTCATCATTAAGCTCAGGTCGGTGAAGGCTCTTTAGCAAACCCTGGTCTAACGTACCTAGCCCTGTACTTACTGTGGTATTAATGCAGAACAACATGTACTGTATATATAAAGTACGTGGGACCTTACTATTTCGCCTATAACTAATCCATTTTGTGAGCCATAATCCGTTTCTCGTGAAGAATGTAGATGAAGTAGCCTATACATCTGATTTGGCGATTGAAACACGATGTGTAAATTAACGTTATTCCCCTCAGATGGATAGCTAGCTAGAATACCAGGGGCCGTATTACAGAAAGAGTCTAAGATAGGATTTTCCCCAATTGGTATTACCGAAGCAAATACTAAATAACTTTAGGAATCATTTCTTGCTTCATTCTTTTTATTTCAGGTTAGGAGATCGTAACATCGCTAGCATCAACTTTTCTGTCTGATAGGCTACAGCAACCGATGTCACTTTTCTCATCTCGCGAGACGCGAGCTAAACGGCTTTTAATCGCTGTTTTGCTGCCGTTTTTTTAATGAAACATACAGTGAAAATGGAGAATTAACAACAACTCATTCATTGTTTCATTCCTATCATTGAACTTTAAGTCAGGTGACTATGGTGCGTTCACATCGGACGCGTCGCGAATAGCGCGTCAGGCGCGAGTGATTTTTATGTTTATGTCAATGAATGCACAGGAGCCTGCTTGCTGCTGTCACGTGGTGAAGTGACACAGTTTATAATGTTATATTATGTTTGGCCTCAATAAATTATTTTGTAATATGACTAAAATGCCTCGTGTGGTTCTAATGCACAACAAAGCAAATCTTTCACATAAAAACTCTTTATGATTTTAATATATGAGAGATACTCATTTTGTATTGAATGCTATTTATTCCATATATATTCTAGATTATTTGAAACATTATTATTTGAATGTAAAGACAACAAACACTTAATGTATAAGAACAAAAAAAAAAAATCACAGGACAGGTTTCACTTTTGGAGGCTGGCTCCATTTATTATCAAAACAAAAATAAATGACAGATTAGGTGGTGTCAAGGAAGGAGGCAGAGACGATGATTATTTATTTGTGTTTCAGTGAATAGCTGTTACAGTTCTACAAAAAAAGCATTCTATCTTTTTACCTATCATTTAAAATGCTACAAAAAATGCACCTGAATGCTGTAAAAGAAGTGTTTAATGCTCAACGCTTCCAAGTTACCAAAAGCGCGCGGGGGGGGGGGGGGGGGGGGGGTCTGGGCTAAGCCCCCAATGTATCAAGACCCTAGCAACGCCCCTGGTGTCATGAAGATCTTCTTTTAAGTCACTTAAGTGGCCATTATTTCATTAACATTTTCGAATCTGCATGAACAGTCATCTCAAATATTTGCCGTAGACTTTGCTTCAGTGTGTGAAATGTCAGTGATGTTGAAGAGCAGCGCTGGTGTCTCAGACAGTCACACACACTGATCCTGAAGAGACGTGACACGACCAGAAGGAAGTGCTGATGTGTGCAGCAGCTGAAGAGCGCTTGATATGTGTAACTCTAGATGACGGAGCCGCAGGGGCTTTTCTCATCCACACAATGTGGCTTTGTGCTGCTGTGCTCCTCAAACACACTGCTAAGACAGCCATAACACACACACACACACACACACACACACTTGTGTTTTATGAGTTCATTCCATAGGCGTGATGGTTTTTAAAATGCATAAAGTATTTCACCTCGCAACTAAACCTAACCCTCACACAAAACTACATTATTAAGTTTTTTTTTATATATTGGAAACATTACATTTTAAAAGTAATGCATTACAATACTGTGTTACTCCATTATAAAATCACTAATTATGTATCTTATACTCTTTCTAGAAAGTAATGCAGTTTTTGTGTTCCTTCTTGCACCTGGCAGGGGTTCAACACATGAGCTGATGTGGATCTGTGAGGATTGAAGACACTACTCCAAATAATAACCTATAGCAGATCTATACAGGTGGAGCTGGGGAAGGTGGAGGGTTTCAGAGGAGCACTGGAAGCATCCTGCAAAATATTCTAGTGAATGTTAACCACAGATTTGGTTATGCAACATGAACCAATCAGCTTATAGCAAGTAGTTTAATCCTGTCAATGTCATCAGTTACAACCCATAAGCCTGTGCCATCTAGAGTTTCATGACAGAACTTGGCATTTAAACTAATACATTGTTTTTTTTTCCTCAGAAAGCTCTTGAACAGATGAATCAGTCTCTTCCTGTTCATCCGGTGTTTGTAGTCGAGCGTCGGCTGCCTAAAAGCTGTTTGATGCCGAGTGTCAAAGTGAATCTATGATGTGAAGTTCTGATAATGTGTGTGTGTGTGTGTGTGTGTGTGTGTGTCAGATACTGAGATCCAGTTCAACATGTTTGAACAAAGAAGCTTCAGATGATCTTTCCATAGTTCACCTTCATGATTAACGTCACAGATATTCTTAATCAGAAACCAGATATTTATCCAGTTAACTAGAGATAAACAAGTTTGTGTTTGAGGTGCTGTTCCACATGTGTGTGGTTTGACCAGTTAACACAGGAGTTTATCTGATCTGGAAGCAGCTCCTTCCATGTTTGTGCCAACAGACAGCAGACGAACGCAAAGTGATGCAAAGCATCTCGTCATCATAATCATAATCATGTGCTTCAGTGTGCAAAACAAGAGAGAACAGAAGCGTTTTCCTAAAAAAACATGCCCATACTTTCTGGATTCCCATTATAACAGCTTGAGATGCCATCCACAGTTCACAGCCCAAGTTACTTTTCAAAAGCTGAGCTGATTTCTAGCTGACATGTTGTCCTTAAACTGATGTCTAAGTAAAAAATTATAATAAAACACCCAAAGATGTACCTCTGGTGTACACAGGCACAGAAATAAAGGGTACAAAAGAGTGTTTTGCCTTAGAAAAACCAAAATCTCTGTATTATTATTGTGAAAATCATTTCATAATCAGAAGAACATTATGTTTCCTCTGTTCCCATTTTCCATCAGCAGTGTGTCGCCATACTACACACACAATACGCTTCATTTTTCATTTGTATTGTACTACACACTGACAACTAGTAAAAATAAACATGCTTTTTTTTAAATTTCATGTCAATTTTTTCAACTATTTTGATATCTTCCAAATCAGTCTCTGTAGAGAAAGTTCTGTAGAAACAGATTTATTTTTCTTTTGTTTTCTGTCAGAGCTCTGTAATCTGTCAGGAGTCGTGAAGGGACTGCTGTGTGTCTGCAGATGGACTGAACTGTGCTTATATTCATGTGTAATCACTGCAGTAAAACTGAACACGTTCACTGTTTCAGCACACACACACACACACACACACACAGATTTAACAAGCGTTCTGTTCTCCATGATAACGCTGATTTCAGTCAAGCTCAGCTTACACAGTAGCTCTGTCATTACATGGGGACTTCTGAGGCATGATGGGAAACCTGTCCGAGTGTCATCAGACTACAGTCTGTCTGAACCTAACGCTTTAAAGCAAGCAAAGACTTGATGATAAAACGAGGAAACATCCCAGTGTTGAGCCAAGACTAGTTAATCTCCCAGAGCTTCTTTACATCTAATATCTCCAGTCTAATAATCATGTAAGGAATGTGCTAAAACATGCTAGCAATGTTCAGACAAGTCAGCATTGAGTTAAACGTGTCTTTCACGTTAAAACATGTTTGCAAATCTATAAAACATGCTAGCAATGCAGATGACGCAACATTAAAATCTTCAGCTTCAAATGTTTAAAGCTACTACTTATTCAGACGGTTTAGTCAGGCTTTCTCAAGCCAACATCGAAGTCTTTTCTCTGGTTTTATCATCTGCTGCAGATCTCCAGCGTTCAGCTGTTTATGACGGTGATGCTTTATGAGCGTCAGAGTTTCACATATTGTGTAAATGAGTTATTATCCTAGCGTGGTGTCTGCTAAAGACGTGCCAGCAGCATCAAACGTGTCTTTATGTCTGTCAGCGTGGGCAGGCGTCATGAATAGATGGAGTCACGCAGATATGAATCTGCTGCATTGACTGAACTCGACTCTTTGTGTAGTGAATCAATGAGACTCTGTGCACGAAGAACTGAACCACATTATCTCTAAATGAGAACATAGCACTTTCAAAGTTACATGTTTGGACATCTTTAACGTTTGTGCTTCGTCACTGATCACTGTTCTTCAGTGGTGTGTTGTGTGTAAATCCTCTCTCAGTCGCTTGTATTAATTCAGTTTTATTTCACATTAAAACATTTCGTTAAAACACTCTGTGCTTAACACAGACGGACAAAATAAGTCACAATGTATTACGACATTTCCCCAAAAACAAAGTTAAAAATGAACAATAAATTAGGAGTTTTGAATCACTCAAGCACACAGAAAGAAACAAATGAAATAGCAGCACAAATAACCACCGCCACAAACACGTCGATTCATCCCCAACACAAGACAAAACTGCACAGGAGCGTCTGCTACAGATCTGGAGAACATCTGATAGACGTCTTTCAGAAGTCACTTATGCATCTTCTAAACCTCTGTTTGTCATCTGATAGGAAAGTGTTTCAGATGAGCAGAAACTCTTAAAAACACGTCTGGCAGATGTAATGCAGACCTACAACAGACGTCTCTCAGATGTACGTGTGCTAAAAGCATGCTGACATTACAGTTCTGTAAACATCGTACCGGTGTTAAAAAACAGTTACTCAATTCACATGAAAACGTCACAGATTCCAGTAAGAACAATCTCATTATCGCAGTGAAGATTTAAACCTGAATGAAGCGTTAAAGAGTCGTTAACTAGCTTTGGCATGAGCAGGGATTGCACTTCACCAGTTCACACCTGAGCAGAGCACCGACAGCCGTCGATGTAAACGTGAGGAATTAGCCTGCTAGCATTAGCATGGGAGCGAGAACACTCACAGACGCAGGCAAAACAAGTTTTGACTCCCCAAGACTTCATTTTGCATCTGTAGTAAATGTATCTAGACTTAAGGATGTTCAGACGTTTGTGTTGGAAAACCAGATTAAATCAGACATTTAATTCCACGACTTGGAGACTTCGTGATTTAAGACCTTTTCAAACCTGATTTGTGAAACTGTGAATTAAGACTCTCTAAGACCCGAAGAAACTCGAAGCCATTTGATTTCAGTCTGCTAATGGAGACGGTCCCGGAGAATGTAGATCTGCAGAACATCACTAAACTGAGTTTGAACTAAATTCAGCTTTCAGACTGGATTGAGTGAGTGTGAACGCAGCAAACGGACCACACCATCGACTCGAGCTGGATTCTCACACACATTTAAGACAAAGGGTTGAACAGATTATCTGTTCAGTAATCGGTTTCAAGGATCAGTCTGGTTTTTTGAAAGCACTGTTTCCTACTGCAAGTCAAACCCAAACTTCATTGACTTGAAGAAACTTCTCCGTTCCCTTTAGAACGAGAAGCGTGAGCTTGGATCTGGGTCGGATGTCTTTATTCAGGCACACGTTAGTGTTATGCGAAGCAGTAGTACTCGTCGGTGTCCACGCGAGGCCGTGGAGGAGATCTGGTGAAGGTCTCGTGGTCTGAGAGGTCTGCGGGCGAGGAGCGATCGAGGTCGTCCTCTCCGAGCGTGTCCAGATAACTGCCCAGCGAGATCCCGTCCAGTCCGTCGCTGCAGGAGCCGCGCTCTGACTCCGCTCCGTCTGATAGGCTGCACAAGCTGTCCGTCACGCTGCCCTCGCGGCTGGCCCCGCCCCCATGCTCCTCCAGCACCCAGCGGAGCGACTCGATGCCCTCGTTGATGGACAGCAGCTGACGCATCAGTGTGACATCGATTGAGCGCAGATGAGCCTGCGATCGAGACACACGTCAGAAACACTGCAACAGCTGCATTTATATGATCAAAAACAGTGATCATTTACATGTGAAATAGGATTTGCTGCTCAAGAAACATTTCTGATTATTACCAATTATTATGTTTTTGGTTTAAACTCAGGATATTAATCTCTTTTCTGTGTTTATGAACACAAGTGCAGTCAAACGCATGCAAAACATCTTAGCAAGTAAATAAAGCGAATGCAAATCGTGTCAGACGTGAACAGGAGCGACTGAAACAAAAACCATCTGATCAGATCCCGCCGACAGACCATAATACTGCCACTGTTCCCCACAGCAACAGCCGTCTGTACCCACACACACACACACAGTCCTTATCCAAATAAAGGCCAGCTGTGTGTTACAGGAACAGTCCAGTGATTCATGAACTCTCAGTTCAGACCCAAACGACGCTCACGCTGCTCTCTTCCAGACGATGAACACAACACACCGTGACTTTAGTGAAGTCCGCATGGTTTGAACTGATGATGGGTGATCATTCTGAGAGAACTGTCCCTTTAAGAGCGATCAATACTGACACACTTTCTGTATCTAATGCTCTGATCAACACTGAGATGAAAGGCTAACTGTCTCTGTCTGTGTGTGTGTGTGTGTGTCTCTCTTTCTGTGCGTGTCTCTCTCTTTCTGTGTGTGTCTCTCTCTTTCTGTGTGTGTGTCTCTCTTTCTGTGTGTGTGTCTCTCTGTGTGTGTGTGTCGCTCTGTCGCTCTCTCTGTGTGTGTGTGTCGCTCTCTCTGTGTGTGTGTGTCGCTCTCTCTGTGTGTGTGTCGCTCTCTGTGTGTGTGTGTGTGTGTGTGTGTGTCGCTCTCTCTGTGTGTGTGTGTGTGTGTGTGTCGCTCTCTCTGTGTGTGTCTCTCTCTGAGTGTGTGTGTCTCTCTCTTTCTGTGTGTGTCTCTCTCTGAGTGTGTGTGTCTCTCTGTGTGTGTGTCGCTCTGTGTGTGTGTGTGTGTGTGTGTCTCTCTCTTTCTGTGTGTGTGTCTCTCTCTTTCTGTGTGTGTGTCTCTCTCTTTCTGTGTGTGTGTCTCTCTCTTTCTGTGTGTGTGTCTCTCTCTTTCTGTGTGTGTGTCTCTCTCTTTCTGTGTGTGTGTCTCTCTCTTTCTGTGTGTGTGTCTCTCTCTTTCTGTGTGTGTGTCTCTCTCTTTCTGTGTGTGTGTCTCTCTCTTTCTGTGTGTGTGTCTCTCTCTTTCTGTGTGTGTGTGTGTCTCTTTCTGTGTGTGTGTCTCTCTCTTTCTGTGTGTGTGTGTGTCTCTTTCTGTGTGTGTGTGTGTCTCTTTCTGTGTGTGTGTGTGTCTCTTTCTGTGTGTGTGTGTGTCTCTTTCTGTGCGTGTGTCGCTCTCTCTGTGTGTGTGTGTCGCTCTCTCTGTGTGTGTGTGTGTGTGTCGCTCTCTCTGTGTGTGTGTGTGTGTCGCTCTCTCTCTGTGTGTGTGTGTCGCTCTCTCTCTGTGTGTGTGTGTCGCTCTCTCTCTGTGTGTGTGTGTCGCTCTCTGTGTGTGTGTGTGTCGCTCTCTGTGTGTGTGTGTGTGTGTCGCTCTCTGTGTGTGTGTGTGTGTCGCTCTCTTTTTGTGTGTGTCTGTCGCTCTCTTTTTGTGTGTGTCGCTCTCTTTCTGTGTGTGTCTCTCGCTTTCTGTGTGTGTGTCTCTCACTTTCTGTGTGTGTGTCTCTCACTTTCTGTGTGTGTGTCTCTCTTTCTGTGTGTGTGTCTCTCTCTTTCTGTGTGTGTGTCTCTCTCTTTCTGTGTGTGTGTCTCTCTCTTTCTGTGTGTGTGTCTCTCTCTTTCTGTGTGTGTGTCTCTCTCTTTCTGTGTGTGTGTCTCTCTCTTTCTGTGTGTGTGTCTCTCTCTTTCTGTGTGTGTGTGTCTCTCTCTGTGTGTGTGTGTCTCTCTCTGTGTGTGTGTGTCTCTCTCTGAGTGTGTGTGTCTCTCTCTTTCTGTGTGTGTGTCTCTTTCTGTGTGTGTGTCTCTCTCTGTGTGTGTGTGTCTCTCTCTTTCTGTGTGTGTGTCTCTCTCTTTCTGTGTGTGTGTCTCTCTCTTTCTGTGTGTGTGTCTCTCTCTTTCTGTGTGTGTGTCTCTCTCTTTCTGTGTGTGTGTCTCTCTCTTTCTGTGTGTGTGTCTCTCTCTTTCTGTGTGTGTCTCTCTCTTTCTGTGTGTGTCTCTCTCTTTCTGTGTGTGTGTCTCTCTCTTTCTGTGTGTGTGTCTCTCTCTTTCTGTGTGTGTGTCTCTCTCTTTCTGTGTGTGTGTCTCTCTCTTTCTGTGTGTGTGTCTCTCTCTTTCTGTGTGTGTGTCTCTCTCTTTCTGTGTGTGTGTCTCTCTCTGAGTGTGTGTGTCTCTCTCTTTCTGTGTGTGTGTCTCTCTCTTTCTGTGTGTGTGTCTCTCTCTTTCTGTGTGTGTGTGTCTCTCTCTTTCTGTGTGTGTGTCTCTCTCTTTCTGTGTGTGTGTCTCTCTCTTTCTGTGTGTGTGTCTCTCTCTTTCTGTGTGTGTGTCTCTCTCTGAGTGTGTGTGTCTCTCTCTTTCTGTGTGTGTCTCTCTCTTTCTGTGTGTGTGTCTCTCTCTGAGTGTGTGTGTCTCTCTCTGAGTGTGTGTGTCTCTCTCTT
>NC_081756.1:50085704-50243204 GCF_963082965.1 Carassius carassius
AACGTGTTCAGCTGATGAGTAACAGCGCCGTCCAGCGTTGAAAAGAGGAACGACACGGGAAACAGTTTGGTAGTGCTTTATATTTCACTCTTTTCAAGATTAAACTTTCAGTTATTCACATTACAGCCATTACACACACACACACACACACACACACACACACATTTTCTTTTTAAACGTTGTGATAGTTAATATGATTTATCTGCTATATATATATAAATATATTTATATATAATTTATATATATAAATATTTATATATATATATATATAAACCTTTTTTTCTGGGCTACCTGTCTCTTTTTATACTATAATGTATGATTTATGTGTTTATTCGACAGATGTGTTTTGTTGTGGTCGTCTTGTTGCTGATACTGGTCTCCTAGCAACGGCTGGCGTCCCAGTCCTGGACGCGCGCAAACGACGACGGAGCAGCGGTCCACGCGCGGGAACTGAGCGCCAACGAGCACTGGCGCGTGCACGAGCAGCCGCGCGCCTCTATCTCCACATAATGGCAAAATAGGCGCAACGTCTTAAAAAACAATCCAGAGAGTCTCCAAGAAATCCCCAGAAAGTCAATACAATCAAGTTCACTCAGAAATAATTCAGAAATCAAATAAAGTGAAAATTAATCTCTAGAAACTACATCAGAAATCTCCACATCGTCTCCAAAAATAAAAAACCCAGATCAGGACAGACAGTCTTCGTCCTGAAAATGACAGAGTAAAACCACATTATTATGTATGTATTTATTTAATTATCTGGAAGCCTAAACGAAACCACGTTCTTCCGCAGGGCGCATGCAGTCTCATTTATAACCGCTAGAGGGACATGGATCAGCAAAACAATAGCATATCTATGGAGTCAATATAATGCCGCATACACAGGTGCTTCTCAAATTAGAATGTCGAGGAAAAGTTCCTTTATTTCAGTAATTCAACTCAAATTGTGAAACTCATGTATTAAATAAATTCAATGCACACAGACTGAAGTAGTTTAAGTCTTTGGTTATTTTAATTGTGATGGTTTTGGCTCACATTTAACAAAAACCCACCAATTCACTATTTCAACAAATTAGAATAGTACATAAGACCAATAAAATATTAAATAAAAATAAAAACATGTTGGCCTTCTGGAAACTACGTTAATTTACTGTACATGTATTCAATACTTGGTAGGAGCTCCTTTTGCTTTAATTACTGCCTCAGTTCGGCGTGGCATGGAGGTGATCAGTTTGTGGCACTGCTGATGTGGTCTGGAAGCCCAGGTTTCTTTGACAGTGGCCTTCAGCTCATCTGCATTGTTTGGTCTCTTGTTTGTCATCTTCCTCTTGACAATAGCCCATAGATTCTCTCTGGGGTTCAGGTCTGGTGAGTTTGCTGGCCAGTCAAGTACACCAACACCATGTTCATTTAACCAACTTTTGGTGTTTTTGGCAGTGTGGGCAGGTGCCAAATCCTGCTGGTAAATGAAATCAGCATCTTCAAAAAGCTGCTCAGCAGAAGGAAGCATGAAGTGCTCCTAAATTTCTTGGTAAACAGGTGCAGTGACTTTGGTTTTCAAAAAACACAATGGACCAACACCAGCAGATGACATTGCACCCCAAATCATCACAGGCTGCGGAAACTGAACACTGGACTTCAAGAAACTGGGCTATGAGCTTCTCCAGCCTTCCTCCAGACTCTAGGACCTTGGTTTCCAAATGAAATACAAAACACTGTGCAACAGTCCAGTTCTTCTCCTTAGCCCAGGTAAGATGCCTCTGACGTTGTCTGTGATTCAGGAGTGGCTTAACAAGAGGAATACGACAACTGTAGCCAAATTACTTGACACCTCTGTATGCCGTGACACCAGCCTCAATCCATTTCTTGAGAAGTTCACTCAAATTCTTTAATTGATTTTGCTTGATTTATAGTATTAAAATGTGTATTGTTTAATTTGGTTAACTGCATGTGTATTAACAGTGGTTGTTTAATATCTTAACTTATGGGAGGACGCCAGCGCACAGAAGCGTTCTTTGTTCACATTAGTTCAGAGTAACTGCTAGTTTTAATGTAAAATAATGCAATGTTTGTTGTTTCATTTACAAATGAATCTAGAAAATTATTCATTTATAATTCTAGTATTTGTTATTATAGGGTTAGGGTATTTATAAAGTTATTGTTAGATTCATCATCTAAAGTGCACTTCCAGTAAAAATTCCCATCATAGCATAATCAAAGCTTTATTGGCATGTCTGGCTTTTACAGTATAGGCTAGTATTACAAAGCTCTTCAGGGCTGCCTTTTCCAAAAGCATTGTTAAAACTAGCAGTTACTCTGAACTAATGTGAACAAAGAACACTTCTGTGCGCTGGCGTCCTCCCACAAGTTAAGATATTTTAAACACTATTAATACACATTTAGTTAACCAAATGAAACAATACACATTTTAATGCTATAAATGTGTGCACATTGAGAGAAATAAACAGCAGATGTTCATGTTAACAACTTCTTTAACTTGAGCAGATGCTGCTAATACACATATACATTTGTTAATAAAGTTAAAAACAAAAACATGCACGTTTTAATGCTAGAGAATAAAAGGAAACGATCTGATGATGTCACTTCCAGGGAAGCATGTTGTTCACGCCCCCGTCCCTTGGCTCCGCCCCCACGTCAGAACAGTGCCAGAAAGTGATACGAGCAGAAACGTGAAGTGCAAAGGGAAAAACGATATCAAAAGCTCAAACTAGACCGAAATGGAAAATAAAAGCAGCGTTGTAAAAAAATTTGTAGATATGGCCATGGAAAATATGTATTGGAGAATCATTGCTTTTGCTCTGTTTCATTTATGTTTTGCAATTTTTTATTTTTGTTTGCAAAACTTCATTTTTTTCCCCAAGACTTTATTTTCTTTTGCAAAACTTTATAATTTTTTTCATATATATATTGCGGGATTATATTGACTCCATACATATCCAGATATTATCCAGGTTCTTGAAAGTCTGGACCGAAAAAAAAGAAAAAAGCTTTGGTATTTTCAGATTTGTACAGAAGCAGTGGGCATCATTTATGCTGCAGCGCCCGGGGAGCAGTTGGGGGTTCAGTGCCTTGCTCAAGGGCACCTCAGTCGTGGTATTGGCGGCCCGAGATTCGAACCCACAACCCTAGGGTTAGGAGTCAAACTCTCTAACCAATAGGCCACGACTTCCAAATGAAATGCAACTTAGCCATGAAATACATCATGTTTTCTACTTCATGTCTCACAACTGCTTTTTTCCTCTCTCTCTCTCCTATTTCTGCCATTTGTTATATATTTGTGTGCAGTGGTGGGAAGTAACGAATTACAACTACTCACGTTACTGTAATTAAGTAGTTTTTTTGGGTACTTGTACTTTTTTGAGTATATTTTTAAAGCTGTACTTTTCTTTGTACTTAAGTAAAAATTAGGCAAAATAATCTACTTCGTTACTTTTAATTCACAGTTCGTTACTGAGCATAGTGGCGGGGTGAAGAAGGACACGACTCGAGGATGCAGGTAAGTTCCCCGAAGGGTGGATTTTATTAAGGGTAGGGTGGTGAAAAGGCATTTGTGTGAGGCGGTTTGGTGCTCGGTGCTAGGCTTCCTCTCCAATTGGTGCGCTGGTGCGGTGTGGGTCCGTGCTCTCCCATGCACGGTGGGGCTGGCGGTCACACACTGCTCTCTTCAGAAACAATAGAGCAAGGGGTTAGTCGAGTCTTGTGGAGACATCTCTCAGCTCTGCGGTCGTTTGCTGGGTTTAAATAACAGAGCTTAATGGGGAGCAGGTGTTGCCGCTCAGCCCAAATCCGGGAGAGTCCGTCGGCGTTGGCCGTCCCCGCTCGGTTTTGCACGGTAAAGTTGAAGTCCTGGAGCACGAGGAACCATCGCGTCACCCTGCCGTTTGTCTCCTTGGCCCGGGCCATCCACTGTAGGGGAACATGATTGGTTATGAGGGTGAAGGCCGAGGAGGTAATACCTGAGCTCAAGGACTGCCCACTTGACGGCCAATGCTTCCCTCTCCACCGTGGCATACCATTGTTCCATGGGGGTCAGCTTTCGGCTTATGTAGATCACCGGGTGTTCCTCACCATTGTGGCCCTGCGATAGAATGGCTCCCAACCCGGTGTCGGATGCGTCCGTCTGCAGCAGGAAGGGTCGGTTGAAATCGGGGGCTCGGAGGACCGGCTCCGTCGCAAGGGCTGACTTTATCCGGTGAAATGCCGCGTCCGTCTCGGGGATCCACGGGATTCTCTCCGGCTGCCCCTTCCTCGTCAGGTCTGTCAGGGGAGAAGCTAAGGAGGAGAAGTTAGGGATAAAGCAGTGGTAGTACCCCCGCCAACCCCAAAAAGGCCCGTACCTGCATCTTGGTGGGCCGCGGCATGGAGAGGATAGCTGCCACCTTCTCTTGCGGTCTAATGAGGCCACGACCCACCTGGTACCCCAGGTACTTAGCTTCGGCGAGGGCCAGATGACACTTCCGAGGGTTGGCGGTCAGGCCAGCCCAGCGTAGTTCCAACTGCACCCTACACAGCCGCTCAAGATGGTCCTCCCAAGTCTCAGAGTGAATGATGACATCGTCGAGGTAGGCCGCCGCGTACGCTTGTTGCGGTCGTAGGAGGACATCCATCATTCATTGGAAGGTGGCCGGAGCCCCATGTAGGCCGAAGGGAAGGACCCGGTACTGCCAGTGGCCACTTGGGGTAGAGAAGGCCGTCTTCGGTTTGGCCTGTTCCGTTAAGGGGACCTGCCAGTAGACCTTGGTGAGGTCGAGGGTCGAGATGAACCGGGCCCTTCCCAAACGGTCCAACAACACATGGGGCATTGGGTAGCAGTCAAACTCGGAGACTTCGTTGAGGCGACGGAAGTCGTTTCACAAGCGGAGGGCTTTGGAACCATGACGATGGGGCTGGACCATGGCCTGCGTGATGGTTTTAAATAACCATACTCTTCATACTCTTTCCACCACTGTTTATGTGTGTGTGTGTGTGTGTGTGTGTGTGTGTGTGTTTGTGTGTGTGTGTGTGTGTGTGTGAGTGAGAGAGAGAGAGTGAGAGATGTTTATGATTTAGAATGAATTTAAAACTGACACCTTAGAGACATCTGTCAGATTCAGAGGGTTAGTTCACTCACAAATGAAGATTGTCATCACAATAAATGTTGATAATGTTTAGTTTTGAGTGAACTAAAGGTTTCTCTGTAGTTTCATGAGTTCATATTTTAATATAATCATTGATAATTAAGATGGTAAACACACAGGGTCTGCTGAGACTCGACGTGCCGCACTGCTCGAGGCTGTTTGAACGAAGGAGGATGAAAGAAGCATTATACGTCTAGAGTTCTGATTGGCTGGATTAACTGAACACAGTCCTCCTGGAGATTGGTTTATGTTCATGCACCGAGCCTCACATGACTCGCTCTCCATCAGTGATGATAGTGACTCTAGCTCCAGAGGAGTTTCATTCAGCCGAACAGAGCTGTAGATCAGATCCTCATCATACTGAGGGGACGCATGATGAAGTCTTTGATTTCACTCTATTTAATCTTAATTTTGTGCGGGAGAAACAGCTGAGATATTAAGTCTCATTTGTGAGTCTTTCTTATGTCTGAATCACGTCTGGCTTTGGTCAAACAGACTCCAACCGTGAGACTCCCAGAATGCACTGCAGCATCTTCACAGCTAGCATCCACTTTATTAATCATGTCTTCATTTATGCAGATTAAACACGTCCAGATGTGCGTCTGACCGTCAGAGATGGTTTGATCATCACAGGCTGGAGTTCAGTGATCAACAACATCAGAATCTCAACATTACATGTACGTTCAGACTCTAAAATCACCATCATGTGCTGAGAACAGAATGTGATTTGCTGCACTAACACTGCTCTGAATAGCCACTCTTGTCTTCTGTAGAGCTGCTCACAGCTGAATTAGTTCCAGGATGGATTCGTTTCACAATATTAAAACGTTTTATTGATTTATGTTGGTTTCCTGTTTGTTATCATTCTATTTTCTTTTATTCAGTCTGTATACTAGGACTGATCTAACACACGAGAGCGTATGAACTCACAGCTCACACTGTCTGATGTGTGGAGCTCCAGCTCCTCTGTCCTCCAGCAGATGTCAGTCTGATCTAACAGCATGATCTGAACCTGAGAGGACTCATGTCTACACACCAACACTCCTGCGTGTTCAACAGCACTCCAGACGTGTGTGTTTCTGAGCTCATGTTAATGTCATCAGTGCTGGTGCTTTGACGGTGGACAGATTATAAACTACACAATGCTAGAAACATGCGAGTCCCTGGAGATTTTTTTGTTTTGTTTATTCTGCTATAGATGTATCTGTGCTGAGACTTACACACGAGCACGATGAAGAACTTAATTAGTCCAAGTTAAGGTAGAACTAGTTAAGAGCTGTTTATTAGTTAAATATCCAAAGAAAACAAAAATTTGGTTGTGTATCGTCTCTCTCTCTCTCTCTCTCTCTCTCTCTCTCCCTAGGTTTCTCTGATGAATTGCTTGTTGCTGGCTAAGCACAGGCAGTGATAGATGTAGAGTCGCTTCTCTCTCTCTCTCTCTCTCTCTCTCTCTCTCTCTCTCTGTGTGTGTTCAGAGTATTGGCTTTCTGTCCACTTAGTGTTTCCTGCAGCAGCTTCTCCAGTCGTGCAGCACTTGAGCAGATTTACATAGCAGTAATTTACCCTGAGCTCGCGGTAAACAGCTCAGATTTACTGCTGCTCATTAGATTCCCTCCAGGACCAGCAAACCGAGACCTTATTTATAAACCGAACGCAAGCGAGGAGCGAAACGAGGCCGACAGAAAGACGAGAGCAAACACAGCAGATTTCATCAGAAGTCCCGGAAGCAGACACTTTATAAAGAAGATGCCGTTTTAGTCTCTCGTTGGCTTATGTGATATCCAGCGCTGGTCTCACACGCGTACAGGCCGTTCCATAAACACACTTCTCATCATCAGCATGTGCACATCCAGCTCTGGCTGCTTCTCGACTATACAACAGTACACCAAAAGAGTAGTACATGTCTGAATTTGCAGTATTCATAAAACAGTGGGCGAAAAGTACCCAGATGAACTAATATTTCTGGTGAGATTGTGAAGTGAACATCTGCTGGACGCTTCACTGAGTTGCTGACTAACTTGTGTTGACCCCCAGTGATCATGTATCAAAACTAAAGAACACTTAGATCATGTATTCACACACTGGTGGAAAAACACTCAATCTTGTTGTGTACATGGGTGAGTTTTGGCAGTCGATCACTATTTCATAGGCAATACGACCGAAAACTTGCATCGCCATACAAGTCATTGTAGTTCACAATAATATATTATAACTGAGAACCACAGAAGAAAAAGAACGAGGGTTATACATAAACAGCGAGAGTTTGAGGTTAAGAAACACAGGTGAGAACAATAAGGGAATAATTAGTCGAACCAGGACTACGAGGACAATCTACAAACCAAGAGTTAGCAACAGCAGACTACACATTATAACCACATCAACTCTTATTTCCATATGAACCCATTCGATTTGTGTATTAGCTCATATTTACATGTAAACTGCGGTGATGGCATCAGTTCTGCAGTGAGAAACTGACCTTAATGAAAGTCAGCATCTCTCTGTTTGTCTCCATCTGTCTCTGTGATGGGGATGTAGGTCGAGTTTCTCATGTAATCTCTGGGATTTCTTCAGGCGAGTGTCTAGAGACTCATCTGATCCTGTGAGAATCACTCGCACTTCTTTGAACATCTCGAACAGAGACGACACGTCCCGCATGAGAACGGCCGTAAACACACACACGTCACATTACCACACCGTCTTAATGATGCACAGCGGTGAAGTCTGCGCCATGGTCGTGTCTTAAATCTTGCCCTGCGTGTTCAGAATGTGTCAGAAATTTCTCTCAGCATCTTTTCTGTCTTTTTCTAATCCAGAGTCTAAACCCAAACCCTTTCTTTTCCAGACGGCAGATAAGAGGCTTTGAGGGTCTGACAGTCGAATGACTCAGTAACGCTCATGTTTCTTCTGACTGAGCTCTCGAACCTCCAGTGTTAACTGTGTCTCTGACGTCCGCGACAGAAACGAACTGACGGCAGGAGACACTTCACTCGATAAGATGCTCACAGAGGAAAACAAGAGTTTGTTTAATTAGAGGTGGACAAACAAAATAATATAATCAAAAATCCCTCTGAAAACACAGAAGCAGAACACAGGGCCTACAGAATATTAGACAGGTGATCATAATGTTTTGGAGTAGATTGTATCCTGCATGACAATGATATAATAATCAGATAAAGCTACAACTACACCTAATGCACCTAATTTGAGATAAAAAGATAAATTTCTCAAACAAGTCCATTAATGTCCAAACACTTAATCACACATCACCATGTGTTTTCTGAACTCTTAGTAAGGGATTTTAGCTCACTGTTTATGTCTGCCCCCTGCAGGACACTGGCAGAACTGAGCTGCCTGTACATTTCAGCAAGTTTTCATCCACACACTCAAACACATTCATTTTACAGGTGTCTACACATGTTTTTTTTCTTTATTCTTCCTCTGTGTGTCCTTCTTTGTCCTCTTGAAAATGAAATACAACTATTCACTTAAAAAATGTGAATAAAATGATTCTACACTGAGTTCTACTAAAGTGTATGAGTTAGTGCTAGAAGTTAACTTGAACCTGATTAAACCTGAACCTTTAAGATGGTCAGGTGATCAGATCTACAGTCTTTCCTTGGAAACGATAAGTGAACATGTTCTGTGATGGATGTCGGGTCGAGGCTCCTCTGGACGTCCCTAAATGACCTCAGTATCTGACGTGTTGAATCAGTCCTCAGTCTCCTGTTTTTCTGGTTTGTTTACTCTGGAGCTTTGAGCTCTGAACAGTAACCCTGCGTTTGCGTCTGATTCGGGTCTCTTATGTAACCCAGCACTGTGCGTTATGCAATCACCCAATATGAATTTTTCATAGGATGTTTCTTTGAAGTCACTCTAATTGAACGTTTATGTGTTTTGCAGTTTGTGTTGCATGTTTTTTCGAGCACATCTGGTGTCACTGATGTCTGGACAAAATAACCAGGAAGAAAATATGGGTCAGATTTATTTAACAGGGCAAACTAGCACGAGGGCACAATCCTGTAAAATCACAGATAAGAGTAGAAAGTTCTGTTGATTAGCAAACTAATAAACACAGACCATTGCCATAATGACCGCTACAATCAACCCACAGCAGATGCAAATTAGCATCTCTAAAAAGCAGAGCCAATGATAAACAGTTACATGTAATTACTTACAACACAGACACAAAAAGACTCATGCTGAGTCCCAGTGTGTCTACTTAAAGTATGTACTCTTTTGGTGAAGAAAAAGTGCAAACTTTTGAGTGTAGTAGAAGAGTAGGTGAGCGTTGGGACATAATATAAGATATCTCAAACCCTCTACCTTTACCAAAAGACCAAATGTTCACTTGTGTTTATGCTAATAACATTTGAGCCATAACGGGCTAGAAGCAACATTCACATAGTTTTTTGTTATTTCCCATTCTTTTTGACGGTACCCATTAACTGCAGTGGATCCATTGGTGAGCAAGAGTTCAAATGCTACATTTTAATAAATCTGATGAAGAAAGACACTCATCTACATCCTGGATGGCCTGAGGGTGAGCACATTTACATTTCTGGGTGAAGTATGGGACATTTTCCCCTGTAATATAGGGAGTACCATGAACACACACACACACACACGTGTGCCAATCTGCTCTGGATTTGAGGTTTGGCAGCAGCTGTAGTGAATATTAACTGTAAATGTATTGCTGTCTTTCATGTGAAGGTCCAGCGGATGTCGCCTCAAAGTCTAAGGAACGAAGAACTTAGATCTCGAGTCCTTGATATTCAGAACACAATATTGTGCGGATCAGAGCAAGTCGTGCAGGTCGATCATGTCCAGTCACACAGTTCATATATTTTAATACAGTCAGACTAGGTGTCGTGTCTTATGAGAATTATTGGCTTATTCTCTCCATTCTGTGAATCATATTTATCTGTGTAGGAAAAGAAGATAAAAGTCTACGATAAAAATAAGGAAAGCGTGGGAACGGTGTCCGCTGGGATTGTGAGCTGGTATTTCTTTTATTCTGGAGCGAGTGAGACACGTGTTTGATTAGTTTTATTAGCGTTACACACTCATTCAGTCTGGATTCTGGAAGCATCTTTCTCTTTCCTGGAACTGATGGCCTTCTGTCAAAACCAGATTCATTCAGCTCATTAAAGCTGTCAGCTGAAACTTTAATACATAACTGGAACTTTGGATTCATTACTTGATATTCCAGTACATTAATCACATTCAGTCACTAAGAATTTCAGAATTTAATTAGATTTTCTTTTACTTTCAGTTAATTCACATCAAAGCTGACGTAACCAAATCTCAGAATAATTATAGGTTAGGCATGGGATCACATGCTCAAACATACTCATAATCATAGTGTGATCAGACCAGAAAATCAGACCTCATCTTGATGAAAAAATTCCATTGACGTCAAATGTTTCCAAATGAGATCAGTGTGTTTCTGTTGCAGTAAAGACACTCAAGGCCACTAATGCCATCGGTGCATGCGACACCAACAACAGATTCTTGACAGTCGTGGTCATTATGAACCGTTACTGTATGGAAATGACGCTGTGACGTCTCAGATCTATTAGCACATTTAGAGATGATGATGAAAGTCTCTGGAAATCAGGATTGTGTATCCGATTATATCTGAGCGAGATCTGTGATTCTGGCTCACAACTACTGTGTTTAGTTTCTCTACTAGAGAGTTATGAAACCGTTGATGGTCAAGAGGCTTCACAGACTTCGAGAAGCATTTTGTGATGACTTTGTCAAAGTCACCTTTATTTATATAGCGCTTTAAACAAAATACATTGCGTCAAAGCAACTGAACAACATTCATTAGGAAAACAGTGTCAATAATGCAAAAATGATAGTTAAAGGCAGTTCATCATTGAATTCAGTGATGTCATCTCTGTTCAATTAAATAGTGTCTGTGCATTTATTTGCAATCAAGTCAACGATATCACTGTAGATGAAGTGTCCCCAACTAAGCAAGCCAGAGGCGACAGCGGCAAGGAACCGAAACTCCATCGGTGACAGAATGGAGAAAAAAACCTTGGGAGAAACCAGGCTCAGTTGGGGGCCAGTTCTCCTCTGACCAGACGAAACCAGTAGTTCAATTCCAGGCTGCAGCAAAGTCAGATTGTGCAGAAGAATCATCTGTTTCCTGTGGTCTTGTCCTGGTGCTCCTCTGAGACAAGGTCTTTACAGGGGATCTGTATCTGGGGCTCTAGTTGTCCTGGTCTCCGCTGTCTTTCAGGGATGTAGAGGTCCTTTCTAGGTGCTGATCCAGCATCTGGTCTGGATACGTACTGGATCCGGGTGACTGCAGTGACCCTCTGATCTGGATACAGACTGGATCTGGTGGCCACGGTGACCTCGGAACAAGAGAGAAACAGACAAATATTAGCGTAGATGCCATTCTTCTAATGATGTAGCAAGTACATCGGGTGTTATGGGAAGTGTTTCCGGTTCCGGTTTACCTAATTAATGCAGCCTAAAAATCCTTTAACGGATTTGGATATTAAAAGCATATTAGTATGTTATGTGTATGCCAGGTTAAAGAGATGGGTCTTTAATCTAGATTTAAACTGCAAGAGTGTGTCTGCCTCCTGAACAATGTTAGGTAGGTTATTCCAGAGTTTGGGCGCCAAATAGGAAAAGGATCTGCCGCCCGCAGTAGATTTTGATATTCTAGGTATTATCAAATTGCCTGAGTTTTGAGAACGTAGCGGACGTAGAGGATTATAATGTAAAAGGAGCTCATTCAAATACTGAGGTGCTAAACCATTCAGGGCTTTATAGTAAAGAATACTTTGTAAAGAAAGTGTGAGTAGTTTGAGACGCTGGTGTCTTATGGGAACTTCTATCAGGCATCTGTGTGTAAATCAGAGGCCCAATCATTAAGAGAGTCGAGTGGCATCATGTTAAAATCGAAGGAAAATAAACTATGGCCTGACGGTAATAAAGCATCTATTGGCCTTCACCGAGCGATTCAGTCATTACTCACACACATAAATAACCACCAGTCCAGTCATCCTCTTAAAGTGCCCGACCACAGAGTCTCCCCAAGTTAACTTGCAGTTATCATTAACACCTAAATAGAATCTGTTTTGTAAGGTTTCAGGCCTTTTATGTGTCTGTGACGATGCCAACATTATTAATCCAATGCATCTTACAATAAACTACTGTTTGAATATATATTAATGTACGGATCAATAATATTTTTTGCTCTATAAAATACTAGTAGTTGCCTGATATAGATTTTTCTTTAGCTGATGACAGAAACTAGAAAGTTGTGCATCTGTTTGCCTTTGGCTGATATATAAATATGATATAACATTTTATAATAGCAGCTGAGAATTGAAATCACATTATTTACTCAGAATTCAAAGATAATGATATAAGCTGCCACTAGTAATCTCAAAAAGGTCAAATATGTGCAGATTTTTCTGCTTGTGAGAAAACATATCAGCCAGGGTTTACAGTTTGTTTACTGCACTTATGAAGAAATATTAATCATATATCCTTGTCCTATTTGTCAATTCCCAAATCTTGCCAACAACAGATGGCGCTATCCACCCTTCTCTGATGGTTCCCTCCTCCTGAAGTGCATTACATCATGAAACAGGCCACAGCTCGTGCTTCTGCCACATTGTGTGTTCCCATGCAAAGTGAGAAAGTGTGTGTGAGAGACTCGAGATCCCAGCGCTGAAGCTGCTAGAAGATACCGGGGGACGTGACATTTCAGCATGAGCCGTAGCAGTTGTGTTCGGGTGCCATCTTGAAGACATGTGGAGCTCTTCTGCCATTTGATTAAAGAGCATATTCAAAGCAAAACCTCAGAGAAAGCTCCTCCGGTGGCTCTGAGACGTCCGAGGCCTCGCTCCGCTTGAGCTTTGGCGAGTGCAGGATCAGATGTTCTCGGCCGGCGGTGAGACCTCTTCATCTTCCCGTCTCACTCTGGTACATCAATACCTCAGATTGCTGTAGCAGTAGATTCACAGAAGTGTCTCATTCATCATGTCGCCCCTCTGGTCAAATCAAGTGTGTCCCGCCGTGTACTGTGATACATCTTCACTCGGAGAGACGAGGCAGTGCTTAGCAGGGGTCAGGGGTCAGGGGCCGCTCGAGGGTCAGGTGCACGGGGCCCGATCCCACCGGGACGACACTTGACAGAACAGATCATGCAGACGCTGGTAAAGTCTTGTGTCTGTCTTGTTAAGACACTTTGACTGATGCGTCTGGCCCAGAGAGCAAAGCTGGAATACGGATTCAGTCGTCTGGCATCTGGAAGAAGTGCCTCATATATCGGATAATTCTGTGTGGTTTAATCTGAATCATTCCTGCAAAACCCTTTAAACTCTGTAGTATTTCAATAGAAGTCTGAGCTCCATAAATCTGCTCTGGTCAAGATCATAGAGCTTCATATTTTTGATTATATTATTAGACAGATTTTTCTCAGGCTACAGGTAAAACAATGAGATTTTATTACAATGTAAAAGTTTGTTTTCTATGTGAATAAAACCCCACAGACGTGACCGACCTGCAGCTGTAGATGCATCCTAAGGCTGGCAACACAAGTAATGGTTTTAAGCCAGATTTGTACCCCTGAATGATCAGGCTTGTCGCAAATGAGTTTTTTGTCCAAAAAATCCTGGTATCATGATGATTATTTAACTGCTCCCGATGGAGACTAAGCGTCCCTGAGCTCAAATCGTATCAGACATGTTTGATATGTGATCGGGCTCCTCTGACGTGATTCCCAGAACTGAAACTTGCCAGCCACGAAAGTGGAGCACTGAGAAAGACCATCACCTATATTCAGTTTTTACTATTTAGTTTTTCACTGTAACACAGAACGCACACCATGAGATTGTCATCCATGTGTTTTTCTTCTCTAGTCAAGCAACCTTAGCAATGACCAATCAGGAGACACACATCTCACTTTTTCTTAAGCAAATGTAAAGCGTGTCTCGTTAGGTGTTTAACTCTAAACTACATTCATTCAGCGCTGTGAATGAATAATACAAGCTTCTGCGAGGCTGAATTACCCTGTATCTCTCTCTCTCTTGCCCTTTCCGCCCGTCCGTGGGAATATCGACTGTTCCAGCGAGGATCCCGCAGAAGAGCGGAAGTCAAGCGCGTCTCCGAGGTTCTTCTGCTTCTCGGAGTCTGAGGAGCCGCTCGCGAGTGTAATTGGTCTCTTGACATCTGCGCGTGGCCCATTAGCATGTCTTTGAAGCAGCCGACCCACATTAGCTTCTGAAACAAAGGCCTGACAGTAAATGACGATTAGCAAGTGCGCAGCGCGTCAGTCATCGCTCCTTCAAGTGAGGATTGAGATACATTTGTGCCACTCGCACTCATACGAGCCATAATGAGTTCAGAGCTATCTGAGGTCATCACAGCTTTGATGATTGTCATAATTAGCACTGATTTGTGGCCACTGACTGTGTTTGTGCGTTCTGACACACGTGAATATTCTGCTTTCAAGTGCCACCAGTGTTTCTGTCTGCGTTCACTGAAGAGCACTGTTGAATTCAGAACTGCATGCTAGTGCAGTACTATTCCTGCCATCGAAAGATATGAGGATTGAGGAGGAGGAGTGCATTACAACCACACACTTTTTTCAACATTTACTAATGCCTTATTAAAATCAAAAGTTGTGCTTGTTATCATTAGCATTAAGCACTGCAACATGGACTAACAATGAACGACTGTAATTTCATAACACTGTAATACATGTATTGTTCATTGTTTGTTCAAGGAACCTTTTTTGTAAAGTGGTGTTATCCATTCATTTCCCCCCTGTAGGGATTTTCGTTAAAATGCAATAATCCAATAATCCAAACCAACCAGCTACAAGGAGATACAACATTACAAACTTTGATCTGAAAAAAAAAAAAAAATGATAATCAGAGAAAAAGACAAAGGTATAAGACTTTGAACTTTTAATGGAAGCAGAGAACCACAGTCCCATACGGCTTAGTGAAATACATTTATCAAATTCAAAATGACAGAGAAACATAAAACTGATCATTTAAATTTGTTGGTAGAAACAGTATTGCACAATATAGCTATATTGACTCAATTATGTAATTTGCAGTGCGTTATGGCTGTGGTCAGGGCTGAAGATCACTCACTGTGACTCTCTGATTGGTGGAATTTTCTGCATAGCATCATGGGAAATGTAGTTTTTCACCTCAAATTCTGCTATTAATCACAATCATAAAAAAGCTGAATTAATGCGAACAGGTAAGTTCAACAAAAGCCTAAAGAATCAATTAACGACCTCAGAGCTCACAACAGGTCTGTCGTTAAAGGTTTATTAGTCTTTGTTAAAATCCAGGTTCCCTTTGGAGAAAACAAAATGTAAACTCTTGATTTCTAGAACTGATTGTTGCGCTCTATTCAGCAACTTTCCAGGTAGGCGCTGGAATGGATGTCAGTCTTGTTTATCACCGTCTGACTTTTCTCATCATATGTCCTTCCTGTAGGATGAGAAACGCTGTAAATCTTCACAAAAGGATGAGGAAAGTCAACCGTCTGTGGCGTTTATCAGCAGTTAGCACACCTTACATGTGATAGCACTGATTGTTTATATAAAGAAAATATTTGAAATCAGCACAAGATCAGAAAAAGGATGTTTTTGCTATATAATGAACTGAACATGAATTCAACACAGTTGTATAGTTTTATTTTTTGTGCATATTCTGATGAATGTACAGTTTTCCTCTCAGGATGAAATCTACTCAGATGTTACACATGTGGCTCCTGAACGTGTGTTTATTTGATTCGATCCAGACTCTTCAGAGACTTTGGTGCTGTACTCCTGAATTCATGTAGGATGTGTGAACGTGAAACTAAAGCACTGTGTGTCTCTGACTGTCACACACACATCAATAATTAAAGAGTGACTGTAGAGAACAGCTTTTCATTGGCCGCCGCAGTACGCTTCATTTAGACAACACACTCTCACTCTCAGTGTGTAAGATCTCTCCAGAGCAAAATTACATCAAAGCAATGGTGTCCGGTTAACAAAACCTGCCTTAAATATTTCATGCAGTGAATGAATCGTCTTATTTTGTGGTTGTGCGTCAGCGTTTTGACTCCTGAATCGTGTGTGAGAGCGTGTGCTTCTCAATGATGGGAAATTGGAGATTTGCCATGATTTTGCTGGAGGTTTTAAAACTGTAAATGTAGTGATGAATTTAAACTGTTTGTCCAACAAGTTTCCTGAAGATCGTTGTAAGATTGAGTTTCATGAGTCTAATTAAACTTGAAAAGGTGCCAAAATTTTACCTGTTAATTTTACTGTACCTTCGTTATTTATTATCTTCACCTTGGGTCTCATTTATAAAACTCTCCGTAGATTTCATTCTAAAAGTGTACATAAGCACAAAATCTAGATTTTGGGTACACACACAAAAGTGTTCAGATTTATAAAACCAGTATGCCAGAACCTGTGCAAAAATGCCTTTATTAATCCCAGTCAGGGAAAGATTATGTGGACGTGCATCTCCAACCCAACTGCTTCCAGAAATAATCATATATGGAGCTTACAACGCCTTGTTTTACTTTGCATAACCTCATCTGCATATCATTCACATGCATATTCACATGCATGTGACACCGTGTTTAACACAGAGACATTAAGGAAACATGAGATGGGGACTATAATGCCATCTGTGCCATACACACTATCCATTATCCTTGTTAGGTTTTATAATAAATATATGAAAATATACATAAAAACAAAATGGTTTAAAGTTGTTCTCAGATATATTTTAGTAAAGTAAAGTATAAAGTTGATCTCATTCTTTTACACTTGCCAGATAGTATTTACAATTGTTTTAAACAATTCAAATCAAATTAAATGTATGCAGTTTTGCTGATGAATATCTTTTAGCTCTTTTTAGTGGGAACAGATAGGCCTGTATTTATTGCATTGTAAATACAACTGTCTGATTCGGCTCGTCACTGACAAAGTATTTTAAAAAGAAAACGTCCAACTCTTACAATTTTCTCCTATTTATAACCTTACAAACATGGTGGTATTTTTCATTCTGTTGTGGAGATGCCTTCACACAACATCAACATGAATTGGACCATTCGAGCTCTGAATCCAGCAATGTCTGCCATAATATCGAAGTAATAGTTTAGTTTAAAGATGAATTATTGAGCACCTATAGCACTCCTCCCTGTCATTAAAACATAGCATGCCACAGGAAAATTATAGCCTATCGTTAATAAAATAATGTAATCATGTTTTTTTGTAAAATTATGTAATTTCAGTGTTTATATGAGTGGTGTATGTATTGTAAATGTTTAAATCTACATGAAAACAGTTTGAAATTGTTATTTACTTTCCTCACTCAATGAAAAAGAGTTAATACGCATGGCTTAAAATGTCCGTACGGTGCCTACATATTTACATATTAAATGTATTTTTTATAAATCATGATATGTGCTTGGAAAATTGCACATTTTGTGTGTACGCAGCATTTATAAATGAGACCCCTCTTCCTGATTAAGTTCCTTTCAGCCTTCGGTTTGTTCAGTTCATTGCTTTATCTCGGCTTGCTTGCAGATGTCTTTTTTATTCTCAGATGGTCTGTTTCATGTTCTTGTACCTGTCTGTTCCTTTAATTAAAGCTGAAATTAGATCCAAACTATGTCTGTCCTGTACTGCCTACTTCAGCTTTGTCAGACACTATCTTTCTTAACACAATCAATATTTGTTATGGTATAGAGCTGTAAAATAAATGTGGCAAGCCACTCGGATCATTTATTCATTCAGATCAATTGTTTCATGAGTTCATAGTGTGACGTTCAAGACTCTGAGATCTCTCGTGAAACTCAAGAGAGAAACGTCTCCGTTTGATCTGGATTCTGGCTTGGAGAAACAATCAAGATATTAAAGAGATTGTCTTCTGTGATGGTTTCTTCCTTTGGGATGAATCTATATCTCTTATTTATTTGAAAACGTTATAAATAAATGAGCAGGGCCTCTTTATGTATGGTTATGAAGTGGCAGGAGTTTCATCTGGATGGAAGGTCTCTCAGAACTAGAAACCAAAGACAGACAGGAAGATTTCCTGCTATCCTTCACAGTCTTGTGAGTCTTGTTTGCTTTTGGCTAAAACTGTGCAAATTCACCATGTTTTCCAGTCTTTGTCCTCCTCCTGCTGATGAATCGCTTAAGGAACTGCAAGAATGACTCCAACTGCTTCTGCATTATTGAACCTTTAGCGCAATTTCAGCTTTTAGATTTGTCTTTTAGATTTCAGTATATAATTTAACGCACATTTAAATGAATTTGGTTTGTCTCAGAAATGTGGAGAAGCGAAATCAATGTTTAATCAGACAGAAAACACAGTGTTTATGAAATTTTAATTAAAACATAGGATGTTTGCCTCTGGGGGGCTTTCGACTGAAGTGTAGATTTCATCCAAACTTCTTCGACAGAGAATCAACGTCGACTGTGACGAGCGAACGAATGCGAGTCTCCGTGAGGCAGCTGGAGGCCAAGGCAGAGACACAAAGGACTAGGATCCCAGGAAGTGAGCGAGAAACTCACTCCAGCACTTCCTGTTTTCTGTCCTACTTCTGTCAGAGCGCCAGCAAACAGAGCAGAGCGAACCGCGCCATCTAACCTCATTTCCAAACCACACACGCCCCAAATACGCTTTATTATTGCCTTGCTTTTTGTTCTTTCATGAGAAGTTTTGCTGCGTGTCTTTTTTACTCATGGTGGAAAACAAGCTTTAATTCCTGACGGAAGCGTGGGAACTGTGTGGGACTGAAGAGAGATGCTCTTTTTATTTATTTATTAGCAGCAGGATCAGACGATGATGGCAGGTATTATCACATCTGACAAAACCAGCAGTTTGAGAAATGCTGCTTCAGGTTAGCTGTTAGCGAAGCCCGTCCAGTGCAAGTGTGCTTAAGATTCGAGATATTAATAATCACACACACACACACACACACACACACACACACACTCATGACTACTCCAGCTCGGGTCTCGTACTCGCTGGGTTTCTGCCAATTAGTGATACGTCAAACTCTCTGAAAAGCTTCCAACGTTAAACAAATGACCAGTGGGAAGCTCATTTCTCTTGAGACACGAGACGATGCTGGGAGAAAAGTTTGCTCTTTTGTTTTTTGCTGACATGTTTTGTAAAGGTATGGCTAGTTAATAATACTCGCCTGGAGCGAGATGTTCTTTCTGCTTTCCTCTTATAGATTTTCCCATTTAATTCATCCCGGAGTGGAAGCCAATAACTTTGCTTCTTGTTTTCAGGTGCGTCGGTAAACGTTGAGACGTCGCTGCATGCTGTGAGTGATTTATATTCAGTGTTAAACCGCTACACGGGTAAAGATAGGTTATACAAACGCCGAGGAAACTTTGTTTTAAAATGTTCCTAAAATGATAAAATGTCTAATTTTCTTGTTGTGATTATAGCATTATTTAAAGGTTATTAAAACGTTGCTTACATTATTCCAACTTTATTTTCAGCCAAAATAAGAACGTTACAAAAGTTAAAATGTCAAGTTTTATTTGAAGGTTTCTTAAGGATTCTACACAATTTTTCACCCAAAATATGTTATTTCAGCATTTATTTATAATATTATAATACATTCAGGGTAACACTTTATAATAACTTTTATTAATAAATAATTAGCAAACATCGCATAGTTCCTAACTCATCATTAGTTCATATATATTAAAATCGCTAAAAACATGAGATAATATGCTTCTTAATGTATATTAATAAATTATCATACCTAAAAAATTTATTTCATTAAAATGCTTATGAATGAGTAAACTCTCAATTCATATGCTATTCTTGAAAATCTAAAAGTGATAGGTTATACGATGATTAAAAGCTTTTGTTACAAGTATCTAATTAAAAATTATTACAATTATCTGCTAAATGATTACATGTCATATATATATGTATATATATATACAGTACAGACCAAAAGTTTGGACACCTTCTCATTCAAAGAGTTTTCTTTATTTTCATTACTATGAAAATTGTAGATTCACACTGAAGGCATCAAAACTATGAATTAACACATGTGGAATTATATATGAAATTATATACATAACAAAAAAATGTGAAACAACTGGAAATATGTCATATTGTAGGTTCTTCAAAGTAGCCACCTTTTGCTTTGATTACTGCTTTGCACACTCTTGATATAGATACTGATATAGTATCCTAATATAAGTGTTGAGGCAATAAAAAAACATGTTTTAGACCCAAATTGCAGTGTGTGTTATGTTATTAGCAAGCATTTACGTTGTTACAGATGCCAACTGAAGTCCGAACAAGAAGAGAGTTTGTTTCGGGCCAAAGTCCAGCAAGGTGATAATTGTGATTGTGAACTGCCATGTTCACTCTGGTATTTTGCTCGATGGTTTTGTGCGGTGAGGAGCAAGGGATGAGGAGAATGCAGAAGAATCATAACAAACAGTCTTTATTGACATCTAGGAAGATACATGTAGGACATCGAATCGACTAATGCCTCGTCCAAATACACACACCTGTAGTCTTGGCCACTTGAGAGTGCGTGCACGACAGGAAGTAAGTGCACAAGACTGTCCAGATCTTAAAAACACCAAAGTGCAGTGCCCTTAACGCACACTAAATCCTCACTCCCTCGAGCGGTGTTCAAGGCTTAGTGTATCCCATCATGCATCATGCTGGGGAAATAAATTCTAAGACATTTTGCCAAGACCACGAGAGGTCATGGAAACCTTTCCAATGTACGTTTAATATTAATAATAATTAGATATTACATATAATTTTGTAGTAAAACAAAGTGCTACACGTTTTGTTGGTGCAAAGGCGAGTATAGCCTATATTTATTCTGTACATCATTTGCAACTGCTTTTTATCACTTAATTAGAAGCACCAGAAATTAAAGTGTGTCCCATTAGGTAATGAAACTTTGTACACACACTTGTGATCTTCATCCTCACTTGAACACTTGGGGCAAATACAGGAAAATACATCATAAGTGATCAAGTGATCAAGTGCATAGACCGCAAGTGTGGGTATTTGGACAAGGCATAAGAAAAAGAAACACTTTAAATACAAAGACATGACGAGGGGATGACGAGAAACACCTGGGATCAATAAAGATAATTGGAACAGGAAACCAGAATGACCAAATATGGGCATGGAGGGAGAAACTAGGACATGGGGAGCAAAACACAAGACAGAAACAGAGCCTGACAATTGGCTAATGCAAAAACATCAATGTACAATTTCTGGTATAGATATAGATTTTTTAACATTTTATGAACATTTTATGATGTTTTAGTAACAAGGTTCGGGAGGAGCGCGTCAGATACTTAGCCTAATCAACACCGGTGGAGCACAATCAAGTAATCAACACCACAGTTTAAATACTGCTGACTTACCTCTATCCACTGACGGTTCTTCAGTAACCCTCCTCCACCCCATCTCCTCACTTCGAGTTCATGAATCTGATTGGCTGATGAACGTTCTTAGGTGTGCAATTACCTAGTGAGGTAATAACAGCGCTGTTTGGAGACGCTGCAGAAGTCCCCCCTCTCTCTCTCTCTCTCTAATAACTTCATTAATAACTGCATTAATAACTGCATTAGAATGCTATCAACGGCTCAAGCCTTCATTGCTAGTTTTAAAATTACGTTTTGGAAGAGGCGTTGGATGAGATGCGGAAGAAATAGTCCTACTCACAATAGTGTTTTAAGTACAAAAAAAGAGGAATCTCTTTAAATATATCTTCTGATCGATGTCTTGAGGTGTGATAACCGTAGTATAAGTGGAATAACTAATGGCGGGCCGTTGAATTATTAGAAACATAGTCATCGTGACCTCATCACCACCTCGGGTGTGCATTATTTTTCTAATGATTCAATGGCCCGTCGTCAGTTATTCCTTCCTTATTTATTGGTAGTGTTTATTCTACTGAATCAGTTATTTTTCATGATCTAAAATAACTATTTACTTATTTGAGTGATTTTAAGTATTTTAAAGTGTTCCCACATGGAAACTCAAAGACATGGAGGTTACTAAAATCTTCAAAGTAAAAAATAAATAAATAAATAAAAATAAAAAGTCATTTTAATCGATCTTTTTGACTACATCTTGTTGCTCAGTTTCATCTACAACATTTTCTTCAGGTTCATTCAAGGAGTTTATCCACTGCTCATTAATCTCCACATCACCGAACCAATTATTAAACCTGATCAAATATTTCAGAGCATTTCGAACACGATCAGAGTGTACATACTTGTACTCGTAATGCCCTTTGTAGGTTAACTTGCGTTTCAGTTTGATTCTTATCATCTTGTCATCACATTCATTTCGTGTCTCTCGCATCTTCTCCCCATAGCACCATTTTTTTTCTCTCCTTTGTCTTCATAGAATTCTTTTCTACATTCAACAACCTGCTTTCTGAGAAGTAAACGGTGACAGACACAGCACACAAACGCTGGATCATTACTTACTTCTTGTCTAAAGTTATCAAAAGCCACATCAATGTATTTTTGTTCTTTCCTTTTTGCATATATTTCACAACCTTTCAGCATTCGCTGTTCTTCTGCTGGTTATCAAACAGCATTGCATTGCTGTTGGCGCCCCCTTCTGGATTGGGTGAATTGCCTGTATTGGTTGTAAGGCCTCATGCACTGAACCGAGATGTCTTCACCGTGACGGTTCGGAACGAAAACATGTATCGTTACACCCCTAGTTATCATAAATGACTGACTGCAGAAACATTGCGTAAAGAAGTACACATTACCATACTTTTTTTTATTTCTTTTTTTTTAAGAGTAATTATCACAGAATTGTCTTTTACAGTTTCCTAAGTGTGAACTGAATGTAATGTTTTCAGTTATGTAATTGCATGATAATAACAATTGAATGAAAACGTATTTTAAATAGGACTAAGTATATGCATATGTAACTCATAATGAGTAAAATACACCTTAAATCAATTTCTATTGAAACTTAATGTATTAATAAGTTGCAATTAAGTTCATTTAAAATGTATTTTAATAACATACTGTAGTTTATTAAGAACAACTACAGTTAAAATAACTTTCCATGTGCTTTAGTATATTAGTCGACACATCAAAATAAGTGTAATAATAATAATAATTAAAAAAAATAATAATAATGTAAAGGACACTACATGTACACTTAAGCATTTACGTATCTATCTATATTTTCACAGTTGTTTAAATGAGTGGACCCTTTTCAAGTACTTTCCCAGCACTGGTGACCTGTAACAAGGGTTTTTCCACAAATACCCAAGATGTGATACAGATATCCAGTGGCGGTTGTGTTGGTGTTGTTGGAGTCAGAGGTTGGTGTGAGAGGTAATAACTGGCTGGATTCAATCTGACGACTGATGTTCACGAGCATTTGGATTCATGGCATGGAGCGGCTCGTATCGCAGATGGCATCGTGACACAGGGGATGCTGGAGGCACAGTAATCAAGCCACTGTCCATCCCAGAGATACACAACTCATCCGGCGTGGACGCTGACTGATAACCCGTCCACCCGGAGATCAGTCACAGGAACATGACGGACCCCGGCCTCAACACACCCTCCTCCAGCCACTGCAGATAAACAAACACTTCATTAATTGCACGTAATGCGTACAGTGCTTTTCTGCCACTATAAAAACGAGCAAATCAGGCTGGATGTGCTTAACAAATCACAGCTGCCGTTTTTCTCTTCACCCAGTTAGCAAGTGAGTAATATCCCTCAGTCTCGAGTGCCGCCGCAAATGTCAGCCGTGCTTAAATCTACGGCAGCATTTATTAAAGTGTTAATTAAACGGGCTGGCAGGATGAAGAAGGACAGCACGTCTGCGGTAGTTTGTCAGGACGTCCATCTTCACCTGGACCAGAATTAAGGCTTCAGAGCGCCAGAGAAAGCATGCGTCTTTACTGTCTGCACTTCTCAATAACGCTCTGCTGCTTAGATTGAGCTCGAATGCTCTGAAATGTTTCCTCGCAGGTCATTAAGACCCAAAGCTGTGGCTTTCAGGAGCCAGAAACATCAATCATAAATGTTGCTTTCAACTGTGGAGGAATTTCCATTAACCCTCAGAATGCATTCACGATCTGTTTACCTGTGATTTTGATGATCTGTGTGCAAACATACAGTCCTGTGCATCTCACTACAAAATGATAGGAAGTAATATTCTCTTTTATTTATAATTGATATGTTGATGATTTCTAATATACAGTCAGGGCTTGACACCTGTCAAATGTGGGTAACACGGTCACTGCCAGTGTTGAATTTTATATACAGTAACAGAGCTGAATATTAATGCTCGTCTGGGACAAGTGGATTTTTTTAAGGAGCAAGTAAAAGGGAATTGTACATGACCAACTGGAAAACTAATCTGCTTAAAACATCTAATTATGGAAGCAGCAAAATTTTGTTGAGAATTATTATTTTTACGTTTGGTATAAACGATGATGATTGATAATGGATAATGTATTGACAGAAACACAGTTGAGCCAGTTGAAGCCTGTGTTGCCTGTCTTTGTGTGAAACAATCTCATGAAGAAATCAATACAATACAGATGAAAACAACTGCACACAGAGGAAACATGCTGCGGCAAATATGTAGTTTTTATGCTTATAACATATAGCCTTGTTAAGCGACATGAGATGACCAAGATTTGATATTGATTTTAGACAAGAGTTCAAACGAGTAAGTAACTTACATATTAGTACAATATTACTAATGTTGACTCTTTTTGCTCGATTTGGTCGCAGCAGAACAGTCGCGCATCGCTGAGTGACATACAGTGGTGTTTCCTTACTGAATGATTCAGCAATTTTGAATGAATAATTTGAGTCAATAACTCAGTGGTCCATTCATAAAGATGGGCACTTTCTTAATTCTTGAATGAATCAACTATCTGAACTAATCATTTGAATAAACACCTCAGACTCACTCATTAAGAGTTACCTACTGGCAGTTTGCGTTCATATTTAAATTTAGCTTATCTTTGCATGCTTTAAAAAAAAAAAAAAATAATAATAATAATAATGTAATGTTGCAGTGTGAATGCATTCATGCTACATCTCAGCTGCACTGAACTATCTGTGTAAATGCATCTAAATGCCTCTTCAGCTGCTTCTGATTTTTCTGCAGTGGAAAGATCAGTTTTGTTAATACTGATTGGTAAAAGTCCTAAAGTGTCTTATTTTAGTAAGTGAAATTATCAATAAAATTTAAGAATTGTATATTAAAGATGTTTATATTAAATACACAATGTCCTTTAAAGAGGCAAAAAATGAGCTGGAAATTTAAATACATTTTATTATGCAGCTTATCATATAGAATGTGATTTCCCAACAACAAAATTGTGGCCACTGAAAAGCCACTTGCCATAATAGCTTGTGAGCAAAACAAGTTGATGTCAAGCCCTGAGTACAATGAATATGTGTGTTATTGCAGTTAAAAATGGTGGGGTGCTTGGCACTTGTCAAACACTATAACGGTTTGGGAACCACTGCTGTATGCTGTTTTCACATTCTGTGTTCATCTGGACCTGAAGAATCCTTTTGTCATACCATAGCCATGACCATAGCCATATTTTTCAACTTAAACCATATATTTGATCAGCCACGTTTGAGTGTAACCATGTTATTAATATTTTATTACTACATTTACCACAAATGTATAAGAACATTTAATGCTAAAGGCATTACGCCTTTTATAATTAATATAATTAAATAATTTATAACTCATGATTGCTCAAAAAGAAAAAAAAAGTGCAAATTTATAAAACCTGCATAGTTATTTCTAACAAAACATCAGAACAGCATAACTATTACTAATTTTGAGTTCAAACTACATAAATTAATTTCTACTTCCATAAACCTGCATGAAAGTGATAAATATTTTATGCTACAATGGTTTGTCAGTAGACATATATATATATATATTCATGTTAATCAACAAAATTCAGTCCCAATAGTGTGTGAGATGTGGGGGAAAGGTTAAATATATTTTGCACAAGTTTTCTGAGGTGAATATAACACAGATATAATTTTACAAAAAGTAACAGCTAATGACAGCTTTTGACATACTCCATATATAGTCAATTATAGATTTTTTTTATTTTTTTTTATTATTTTTTTTTTTTTCGTATGTATGTATCTCTTCTCGGTCAAAATGGAAACACATTATGAGGGTTAATAACAATTTTAGCATTGGGAAATGATAATCCTCAATTACCACCAATACAAAGTGAGCTCAAAAAGAGGCAAGTGAACAGAAGAATAAATTTGGCTGTAATTAAAACCATGACGAGTGTTGAGATTTGGGGGATAAAATGGGGTGTGAGTGCTTTAGTTAGCGGCAGTCTCTCATCTCTTCATTAGCACACATCGCATGTTTCGCACCAGCCAGGGAGAAAACCACACTCACGTTTATTATTAGACGTGAGAATCCGTGGGGTACGGCAACCGCTCCGTCAGCTGACAACACCACCATCCTCCAAATGCTAATCAATGCTTCTGTCACACACTTTCATGAGCAAATATCCCTGTGCTTACGAGAGAAGTTTCTACATTGTTCTGTCTGAAATAGGTTTGTTTTTTGAAAGGATGGATTGTGGGTAAGTTGATCTGTGTTTACTTGTTGGACGTGCACAGCCACTGCTGTCTGTTATTCTGTATGCTGCCATCGAGAGCAGCGAGAGACAGACTGACGGATGAGACGGAGCGATTACTGTCCACAAACAGTGCTGAAATGTGTTCGGGAGCTCAGCTGGAAGAACATGACTTCCAGCGAACACGAAAGCTCATGAGATGTTGATGAGCTTTTATTTTACATTCATTATATATGAGTTCAGAGATATAAAACTGAATGGGTAACAGGGTGGAAGATTTTGCCTAAATGAAGTAGACACTCTCACAAGGTTTGGGAAACATTTTGGGTTTCCTCAAATATATTTGTTTAGATTTTTCCCTAAAATAACTGTTGTAACAGGGTTGAATGTCTAATGCTAGAATTTGTGTAAATATTGAGAATATGCAATCAGATTATGCTCTTATTTTTTAAATGGTATATGATGTCTCTTCGTGTGCATCACAATTTCAAGAAACATTAAATTCAATGTGTGATTCAACTATACACAACTATACTGTTAGAAATTTCTTGTAATTTTACAGGAAATTCCTTGCTAATAGTTGCAGTAAATTTACTGTAAATATTACAGCAAAATGTTATATTAACGGCAACTCAGTAGCCAGGAATGTCCTGTAATTTTAGGGATTTCCTGTAATTTCACAGGACAGAATATTTTAAATATTGTAAATATTACAATTAAATGTTGTAACTTGGATAAATGTCCTCTTTTCAAACTTTTGCAAAGAAAACACAAAACACTTAGTTTTGTTTTTAATATATTTTTATTTTCTCTTAAAACTGTTGAGAAAACAGTCCACAATGCACAAACAAACAATCTGTAACTGTACCAAACTGGTTGAACGAGTTGTCAAACATAATGTACTATGGAGTGATCCTCTAATGTCCCCTGCACACCAATTCAAAATCCAGCAGTTTCCTAAGAAGGGTCCAAACTGGTGCGTTTCTTCTCTGCCTTGCTTCCCATCTGGGGATTTATGCCGCAAAAGGCTCTGAAAACGGGGAAAAACCCACTTATCAGGCAACATTTAAGACTGATATGACATGGTCATAACCATAACATGAAACATTAAGGAATCTTTATGAATGAATGAGTGCTTGTGTATGTGAGACTGAGAGTCATTGTAGGCTATGTGAGTATGTGTGTGTCTGTGTGTATGTGTCTGTGGCTTGGCACAATCGATGCAAGGGTCTGCAATGCGAGTGCACCCATTGTAGCGGTGTGCATCAGATAGAAATTGGGCTGAAACCGTGATGCATCTCCTTTTAAAAGCTTTGCACCGGTAAAATCTGATTTCCTATTTTATATAGGCCTGTATATCAAACTTACCTTTCATCTCAATGATCCTAAAGGAACTAGTTTCTCAGCCGCTGCGGAATTTTACTTTGCTCTGCTTATGTGATGTTAGTAATGATCAGTGTGCCAGCAGCAGGTAAATACACTTGCGTCATGTGTGGACCGGCTCACTCGGTTGCCTAGGTGATCAATATCACTCCGCTGCTGCTGTCGACAAGGCTTATGATTACAGGGAACAAATTATAACTAATGCAATGTGATGAAAGGTAAGTTTTATTTCTAACATTATTCTATCAACGGACATTTGCATCGATAGTCTAGTGTTATAATTGATTTGCGTTTGGTGCACTGTGGAGCGGGTAAAACGGTTTTTAATGGCTGGCTAACATATACCCATTGACTCTCGCTAGCCTAGCATCGGCTATCTATCCAAATATAAAGACTGGATAACTTTTTAAAAAAAATGTCTCCACTAATGAATAACAACCAGGCTGACTTAAAAATGAGGTCCGATGTCAAAAATCCCGAACCACCCCTTTAAGTCATCCTTCCGCTCTCTTCCCTGAACTAAAATGAAGTAGTGGGCTGTATTTTCCACACGATTGACATCAGGTTCAGGTACGCCCACAAGCCGTGCGAGTTATTCGTGTATTGCAGGTTGGCAGGTGGTTATGTTGCCCGCATACCACCTCCCATGGCCGAAACTGGTATTACGACTCCTGTCGGGCCGGGGCTAGTAATGCTACTGCTAATTAAGGTTGATATCTCTGCAGCACTATAACTTGACATTTTTTTAATGACATCATCGCCCTTATTTCTTCTCATACTTTTGATGCGTGTAGGTCATTTTTTGTATATTTTTACCTCAATTTTTGCACATGGCACCTTTAAGATCCCTTCATATATCAAGTCATTGCTTATGGAGGTATATTTGATTCAAATCAACTGAACGCCTGTGACAGTGCAATTTGTAGTTGTAGAGAAAAGCCACACATGTGTATCAGTAAATTTGAAGTCACAGAGAGAAATGTTTTAAGAGTTGCAAACTTGTAGACTTTTTTTTCTCTTCCACAAACACAACACAACAGTTACACCTTCTCAAATTCTTCATTGCAGGTTCACATATCCTATTCTATAAATCACAAATTAAGAAACTCAAACGCTCACATTTTTGATACAGTTGCTGCAGTGAAAAATGCATTTACACACCCACATCAAGAAATGTGAAGTCGTGGAGAAATTTTGCACATCCGCAAATCAGTATGTGAATTCATCCAATGAGATTTGCACACTTGAAGAATGTTTCTTGTACATGTCTTGTATATGTTTCAAGCACGAAAACAAGTACATAACTACAGCTGCTTGAATCTGCTGCAACGAATCTCAAACACTGTTTTTCGCTTTCAAGTGACGAGTTTCATGTGCTCTCCATTTTGCACCGTGATATTTGGTTCAAAAGTGAGTTGTGCATCTGTAGAGGCAGTGGGCCGGGCCTACATTAATATTCATGAGTTTCCCGAGCATGCGCGTGTCTAACTGCTCATTTTAGTTCACGCAATCGTTTCTCAGCAGGTTTAATGGATTGTGCACATTTGTATTTTAAGTTCGCACTGAAACTATATTTACCTTTTTTGAAATAATCCATTATTGCACAGGTGCACAACTCATGGACATAATCCACGTGTCTGAGCCGTGCATTATCTCTCCTGAAACCCATTAACAATATGATAACTAAAAGCTGCACAACACACTATTGCCACCTAACATGAATTCATTAATGTTCAAGCAGAGAAAGACTCACGCACCTCACCTTGAAAATTATTATCTCTTTTGACCCCCGCACCCTCCATCAACTTCTCAAAGAAAGATTTTTTTTAGGCACAACAGTCCTCCCTCAACCACATGAATTCATTAAAGAATTAACTTCTACAAAATAAGGGAAGATTATACCTGGTACAACTAATCGAGTTGTGCTTGGCAGGGTGACAGCTCTCTCAATATCAGCAGCCGTGGCAGAGGGCTGGAGAAAAAAACCATAAGTTAACCATGGGTAAGTTGAGTAAACAACGACAAAGAAAACTTCCCCCAAAAGCTGTTCTACTCAACACCAAGCGGGAAATCAGCTTCAATTTGTGGTGCCAAATGTAGAAACAGCTGCACATGGCAAATATTATTATTTTTTTTAAATATGGATGCCATGTCAATAAAAACAGCAAATTAAAATTATTTTATGAACTACATGGCAGGAAGCAATGGCTAATCCATCAGAGTATAGCCTGAATCAGCCCACGGACACCGCCCACTTCGTGGAGTAGGCTCCGTCTCTGGTCTGCATTCCCCATTCAGAGCAAAGAGTACAGCCAGACCAGAAGAATAGCCCAATGAGCGCTGGGGGTGGATGGGACTAAATGTGATGAACCAATCAGTCGAGGGCCCATTTTCAGAGAAGGGTATAACTGCAGCCTGGAGATCTCCAAATAGGGGCGGGAACTCCAAAATAAGGCGTGGCTTCGTCCCACTGAGAGACAGGTGCATGACACGCATGCACAATTTTTCCCCCAATCCACTTCAGTGCAAACTCCACCCCACAACTGATTCTGTAGTTTTTATTGGTTGTGTCAGTTCAAGTGTTTCCTAAACTATGCAACAAAAAATGCTAACCCCTAAACCTACCCCACACCTTACCCTAACCAGTGAAATTGACTGAATGGCGGGATTGGCACTGAATAGCATGGTAAAGAAAGTTACAGTTCAGGAAATAAGCAGTTAATAAGATTATGCTATATGAGACTCATCGCACAATGGCAGATTTTTAGTTACACCCAGCATCACTACCCCGTCCTAGCCTGTGAATGTCGTGTCTCGGGACGGCCCTGTTGCTTGGAATAAAACGATAGAGTAAAATCGTTCCCCTCCGCTGGGACGGCTCCTGAGTGATTCCCGTTTACATCATGAAGCAGAGGTTCAGACTCGGGTGTCCAAACACCACTGGCCACCAGCTTTGGCCTCTTCTCTCGTGGAGAATATTTATTTATATAGCATATTTTATTTTATATCAACTAGAAACAATGTTTAATTTATGATGTTTTATTTTGAAATGTAAGTCAGTAACAATTGGCTGAAGCCACAGCCAATGGTGAAAGTCTTTGCGAAAGGAGACCCCGCCCAATTTTTGAGGTTCTGCCCAATTTTGGAGTTCACGCCCCATTTTGGAGATCTCCGGTCTGCAGTTATAACCACTTGGATTTTCAAGCAATGTCTGCCTGTGCACTGACTGACTCGGAGAACGGAGAATATAGATTGAGGCAGTTATAGTAAAAAAAACAGACGGTTTAAACAAACAACAACAATAAACAAATGTTGAGTGCTGATCAAGAGTTTTGTGCAAGCAATTTAAGGTCGCGACTCTTGTTCCAAATATAGCAGGCTTCATTCAGTGATTGAAACAAATATTGTTAACATTAATTGAAGTTTTACAGCATATAGAACTGACATTGAACGCTCCGAGCGGGCTGTGCTGTGATAACTTAACGTTAAACATGGAACTTTTCCTTGACATGAAACGGTAAAAAATCAAACCAGTGGAAGCCTGCAGTGCATGAAACTGCTGTATCTAACATTAAATAAAACAATCAAGCTAACATTACCTAACATTACCTTATTCATGCAATATCCCAGGCAGCACGCCTCTTCAGAAAGCAGCCGTACCTCTGCTACCGCGGGCTTGTTTTTCCACATTTGAATATTAATTTTCAGCTTTGAAATTCTGTTTTTAAAACTATTTGAATATATTTATTCGAATTTAGAATATTCGTTGACAGTCGAGCTAGCTAGCCAATCCATCCAATCAGTGAAAGAACCATGTTGACTTCAGGCAGATTAAAAACAGCATTAATTTGTGATGAACAAGGTACCTAATGTTAGCAACTACCATTAACGTTACATATCTGATTTCAATGGACTGATGAAGGAAGAGATGCGTTAATAACGTTAACTGCCTTATCATAAAAGCACCTATTTTTGCCCATGCCCTATTTCCAATTTAGCTAACGTTAAACCACAAGGGGACAGCTGACTTTATGTTAGCTAATCAAAGCAGACGAAACCACCATCCACTCAGATAAGCAGAACTAATAACGCTATATCTATAATATAAAAATACATATGTAAGGGTAACAGTAAGTTACATAACGTGAAGTTAACTTACCTTCGTCCCAGAATGTTTGCTTCTTCTTTTTTCTTCTTCTTGAATGAATGATGGCTTAGTCCCAGAATGTTCGTTTAGAACTAACCGCCTAAAAATGCAAAATTCAGACGCGGTGATTCCTTGATGCAACGTGGTGGCTGTAAAACCATTGTAAAACTCAGCGTGTACAGTGTAGTTACATAGACAGTAAAATAAATTGACACAGTGACCCCATTGGATTCAACGGAGACAAGTGAAGTTAATTAGAAGCACGCACTTCCTGGGGGTCGAGCGTACTGCGCAGACTCAAACTGAGCTTGATGACGTAGATGTCACGTGAGCAACCTGTCTGACAATTGTAAGTCTTCTAATCACTGTGCCAAGAAATATCTGAATCACCCACCGAATCTTGCAGACGTTGTTGAATAATTTTGTCCCGTTGCTTTTATGGACTCTCTATGGACTTCTCCCTTGACTTCATGTCTCCACGTCCCCTCGATAGCCTCATAGACAGTAAAAGATTGCCTGCGAACTTCTCCTCCTGTCCATACGGTAAATTCTCTACTGTGCGACAGAGAGTCGCTGGTTATGACGCAATCATTAGCCTATTTTTACAAAAACTGCTTCTACGGGGCCATAACGTAAGATACAAGGTAATGGAGCCTTTTATACATTTCCGTGTTTCTTTAGAAATAATGAATGGACAAATGGAGTCTTTAAACGCCTCAGATGTAAAGTTATTTGTTGTCAAAGTGACGCCAAAATGAATGGGAGTCAATGGAATGCTAATAGCAGGTCGGGGTCCGCTAGCCAATGGCGGCGCCCAGGGGTGCTTCAATTAAATATGAAACCCTGTCCCCCCTGTGTAGTTACAATAAACCCCTTTTCAAGGGACTCAAATGCTGTTTTATGGACAGGCAGCTATTCCTTCACTATTTCTTCACTATTTCTTTTTGGCAAAAAGAAATTAAAAAAATTACAAAAAACTGCAAAAACATTTAAACAACAGAAGATGCAACAAAAAAACCTAAATGTACATAACTGATAACAGGCATGGCAAAACTGATTTTTTTGTTTTTTTGTTTGTTTGCTTTTTTACTTCTAAAAGTTCTACAGCATTTTACTGTAAAATTACATGCAATGTCTGGTTAGATCTTTTACAGTTTTTCCTAAATGTTACACATGATATTCTTGTTCCACCGCTGAAATTCTGCACTTCAGTTTCATCTTGGTTGTTTTATTTAAATTATATTCTGGTGGCATAAACAGACTGAGGATTGTGCAATTTGCGTCAGTGTCCAAATATACATGGACCTAACTGTATGTTATGATCATTTAAATTGATAAAAAAGCATATGTTGTCAATGTTATGAATCAGTGTGTAAACAATAACAAAAAAGAAACACAACACGACAGAAATCTCTTATAGAAACATTCGACTGCAGCGATTCCCATTTATTCTGGGAAAACTAAGGATTTATTCTACGACAAAATACATCATTAAAATCCCACTTGAGATTTTTGTTAAGCTTTTTCTTGAAAACAGTGAGCAGGTGAATCTACGCTCTAGTTGCCATTGTGTTTATAATCAAACTATTCTAACTCAAACTTTAAGGGAACATGTTTTGAAGCAAAGACCAAAAGACTTCTTGTCATGAAGTGATCATGTGTCGTGATCGTGGTGTATGTTTTTTTTTTTTCTCCACATTTAGCTTTTTACTTCTGATGATTGTATTTAGGCTCCAAAAATCACAAAGTTGCGTTTGTTTGTAAAGATTACAATAATGAGGAAAACATGTAAGAATCAAACTTGTATTGGTCTCAGATATATGTTCTGCAATAATAAAAAAAAGAAAGAAAGAAAGAATTCCTGTTGGGTTTTTGACGAAGGAATCAGAACTTGTGGATCGGTCTGCAAAAATACATCATGACTGCATGCTTTACTCTGTGATTTGATAAGCCAGTTTGTTCTTCAACAAGCAGGCATCCAGAGCACAATCTTTTTTGATAGTTTCCTCTGTCCATCAATATTTCCAGCAAACGATGTGTAATTTAAGACTCAGACCTCTCTAGACATTCCTTAACAATATCTGCCACAGAAACCAAAACATACACATTCAAGTTCATTTAGTAACATTTAATTTAAAGCCTGACTATTTAATACATCCAAAGCATTGTTGACACTATCAAAACAGCGTATAACACATATTGAAATGCATACTTTATTTTTTAATAGATATATCAAGCATTATGATAACTGCAACACGACAGACCGCATGCCATGGGTGTTGATAATGTATTCTAATGCATTACATGCTTCGAATATGTCATTATGAATAATGTATGAATATGAACTGTAGAAGTGATTACGCATTTGACACACAGAAAGGCGTTAAGTGAAGTTCGCGCTCATTGTTTACAGCCACCCAGAATCAGGATCAGAATCTGGAGAAGAATTATCCTGTTGAATCGCGCACCGCAGGAGGCCTTCCACGCACGCGAGGCACGTGACGCACGTGACGCACGGTCTGTCGGAGTCTCTGCACCTGCAGGAGGCGCGCCTTCGGCTCGTCTGGAATCTGCCAGCCGTACTTTCACATCTCACAGAGTTATTTTTAGCAAATGGATCCTGCGCCAGTCGTTTGTGTTGAGTGTGTCGCTCCCCAGTGCTGGCGAGGGCTGAGCTGTAACCTCTGGAGAGGTTTGCTGTCCTGCTGCACTTTCCATCACAGCGCAAACTGAACACTGACGATAATGAGCAGAAAACAGATCAGCCCTGAGATGTTGCGTAACAACTCGCATTACATCATCGCAACTTGTAAGGTGTCAAAAGCCGGCGTCATTTTTCTCACGGTATAATTACCGGTTCTGCAGCGCTGCCCTCCACCTCCAGAGACCAGAAAAACACTGAGGCGCTCTCTTCTTTCCTGCGACCGCCAGCCTTTGTTTATTGGTCGTTAGGAATTAATCATTGTCAAATTATTCTTAAGAGCCAAAATAATGAGACAATGACAAAGTGGCCACAAATTGCTGCCTCTACATATACAGTATATGAAACGAGGTTAGCCTTACCGCAGTAAATGAGCACAGCACCATGCTTCTGCTTCACATTCATCTCAGCATATCTGTTTTATTTCACTTCTCTCTGTCTGTCTGTGTGTGTGTGTGTGTGTGTGTGTGACTTTACTGGTATCACCTACTACCAAATGTCCCCACAAATATAATAATACCTTCACCTATAGGAGATTTATATAATTTTTTGGGTAAAAAAGCTTAGAAATCATGCAGAATATGCCATGCAGTTTTGTGTGAGTAGCAGGTTTAGGGTTAGGGAATAGAAAAAGCAGTTTGTACAGTAGAAAAACCATTACACATATATGCTAGTAATACCAGTGTGTGTGTGTGTGTGTGTGTGTGTGTGTGTGTGTGTGTGTGTGTGTGTGTGTGTGTGATTGTGTGATTGTGTGTGTGTGTGTGTGTGTGTGTGATTGTGTGTGTGTGTGATTGTGTGTGTGTGTGTGTGTGTGTGTGTGTGTGTGTGTGTATCATATCAGGACTCAACTCTGTATAATGTCATGGGTATGACGCAGGTATTACAAGGAGAGGGTGACTTATGAGAACATAACCCATGTCCCCATTTTTCAAAACGCTTATAAATCATACAGAATGAGTTTTTTTGAGAAAGTAAAAATGCACAAAGTTTCCTGTGAGGGTTAGGGTTAGGTGTAGGGTTGGTGTAGGGCCATAGAATATACAGTTTGTACAGTATAAAAACCATTACACCTATGGGATGAAGATGAACACACTTTACACAAAAACAAACGTGTGTGTGTGTGTGTGTTGGCTGCGAGGGCACACCAGCTCTTTATCTCTTTTCTCAACAGTTCAAGCTTCTCTCTCTCGCTCCCATGAGCCTAATTATCCGTAAACGAATCTGATGAAAGTAACCGGTGCTTTCTCGGAGGACGCTGCCCTGTGAAAAAAGGTAAAAATATAAAGAGCACACAGACGGTGGTTTTTGGAAGGGATGGCTGGAATAGTACACTATTTTTTACTTTGTTTGAAGTGTTTAAACGAGAAATCCAGCCACTCGTGTTTGGAAATGAACAGGGTTTTCATTTTTCCCCAGTGAAGCTCCGATCCAAAATGAAGTGAGGTGAAACAAGTTCACAGAATTAACTTTCCTTTGAAACACAAACTTAATGACGGGGGCTTTAATATATATTTATAGAATACATTTTACTCTGAAGCTATGAATACATCTTTGCAGTGGGATGTGAAATAATTCACAAAAAAAACCCACATATGTTGTTATTTTTCTACTGACAGAAGAGAAAATTAAGTTTCAGTTAAGTTTCAAAATTGAGTCAATTAAGCTCCATGAAACTGATGAAAAAGCATAATCATGAAGTAATGTCTTACTCATTATGAGTAATATAACCAACAGTTGTTTAGTAGGGCAGCTAATTAAATAACCATGGCTGAATGTGAACAAATGAGATGAAATCAGATCATTTAAGAAGTCTGATTCGCTCACAGCATGCAAGACGATCCAGTTTCAATTCATCAGAAGAAATTATATTCAGAAAGCATCAGCTGTCTAATGAAACTCATACGAGATGTTTGGCTCTGTTTACTGCTGCAGAAGATCTTCAATAATGGATCCTTCCACAAGACATAGATGCAGAAAGTTCCCTAAACAGAATCTATATTTATGTGCATCTCTAAACCAATCTGAGCTCAAACTGCAGGCTGTGGATGCTGGAGGTTTGCTGGTGTTTTCGTGTGACACTTCTGGGTCGCGTCCCTGAACGAAAGCTTTCCCAAAATCTGGGTCAAGACTTCAGCGCCGGCATCTAAACCTGGGAATTCAGCCTCTCAAAATAGGTGTACAACTCCATCGTCATGTTTTAGATGTGGCTCATTTGAGAAATACTCTTCTGTTAATCATATCATACCACCGAACATTAAAACCAGGTCTAATTCCCAGAGAATTTGCCACACATTCTCATTGTCACGACATTTACAACTTTCTCATTTTTCTACCTTTTGCTTTTGTTTTTCTCTCTGACTCAAGACTTGTTCATTTTCTGTCCCAGAAAAGCATGTTTCTCAGAAAATTGAGATGTAGCATAGTTTGAAACATCCCAGAATGTTTTGGCTTAAAGCCCAAAATGAGAGCTCCTCGTTTCTTGGCAGAGTTTCTGCTGGTTTCCTCTCATTAACCCAGAATGCTCACCTTCTTTTAAACATTTTTAATGGTCTTGAGTGTCTCAGTGGAGACTGATGACAGGGTTCACCAAGCAGAGATGCCCAATAGTGGAGTTATTTGACTTAGAGCCCAACTGAAGTCTTGGCATCCAAATGAATCGGTTGAGCTGGTTTAGAATTACATTTTAATCCAGTTGGAGAATTGTTACAACAAGACATTTTGCAAGACAATTTATAATTAGAGACCATATTAACAAATTGTGTTTCATTCAGTTTATTTCTTATAATTGATTTCCTTGGGTCTTAGGTCATAAAAGTCTTTAACTTAGTCAAATTTACCTTCATAAAGCCTGCAGATCACTTTTGGTTTCTAACACTCCTGCCATTCATAAGCATCGCAGACAAGAAATGTTCCTTTGAATTCACAGTTGAAATGTAAACAGACGTGTGTTTGTTCAGACAAATCTGCAGCAGTGTGGTGTTGTGTTTCAGCTTCAGTAGTTGATTTTTATATTAAAAAAAACTAACATATTTGATTTAATTTTGTTATATGAGTGTCACATTTAAACAGTCCTGTCAGTTAAAGCTTTTCCATCATGTATTTCTGTTACTTTCCTGATGTCCTTTATATGACAGAACCGACAGTCATTTTATTACACAAATATTGACGGGGTCTGAAAATATTCGGACACATTCAGAACCAGTCAAACGGATGAAAACTTGTGCAAGTAAACAATGTGACCTGATTCAGGAGACACTTAAGAGTTCTCAACATTTCTCACTTATACTCAAACGAGACCTACTGTAATAAAGAACCTGTTTAAATGTCCTGCGATATGAATGAAAAATCACCTATGGTCAGTGTATGCACATTTCTTTTTATACAGAGATCACGACTGTGTAAAGATTCAGGTGGTTTCTTCAATGCGTGTGAATGACCTCTCCATGACTGGCTTTATTTCTGCTTCAGTTTGACTTCAATATTTGGGCTCCACAGCTGTGCTAATTCACTCTTCTCTGGTGGCAGATTTAATGCAGATCCTTATGCTGCCAGAAATGCCTCTGAACCAAATGGCATCGGCACGGAGCCAAACGGGCCACAGGCAGAGTGAAGCGCAGAAATGCACATCCACCTGCAGACTGGAGGTTGTTGTTTACACCTGTTAGCAGGAGCAGAATGGCGGCAGGCAACAGAACACACTGCAAACAGCTCCTCACATGACAAATCAGAGTCACGCTCAGCTAAAACACTCAGCAGCTGCATGACTGTCAAACACCATTAGTGCTCAGCTTCACAATCACAAACTTCATAACTGACTGCTCATCTATAACGTCAGTCAGCCGACTGAGAGGCACAGAATCCACACTGATATGACTGATGCAAAATGAGGAATAATATTAAATAACTACACTTACATTTTCTGAAGAAACCGTGAGTGGTGCCTGCCATGGCAAAACTCACCACTAGTTTCTAGGGTGTTGCTAGGCAATTTCTATGCTGTTCTTGTTGGTTGCTAGGGAATTGTTATGTGGATGCTGGGGTGTTTTTATTCAGTTTCTACGGTGTTGATTGACAATAGAGTGTCCTCAGTGGTTGTTAGGGTGTTGCTAAGCAGTTTTAGGTTTTTCTGAGTGGTTGTGAGAGCATTATTATGCAGTTTCTGGGGTTTTGCTGTTCAGTTTCTAAGGTATTCTCAGTGGTTGCTAAGTTGTTGCTTGGTAGTTTTCAGAGTGTTGTTAGTAGATGCTAGGGTATAACTGTCACAGTGTCTAGTGGTGGTGCTCTAGACTGGTCAATGGATGGCACTCTCCCCTAACACTGTTTCATGTCATGATTAACTCCATTTCCCATGACATTAAATACATTTTTAACACCTGTCTGGATGAATCCTTACCGCACTGGGAGATGGAACTGATTAAATCACTGGATTTCTGGAACTTCTCCAAGTTCCACAGGTCCGGAAGGAGGGAAGGATAATTCATCACCACCAGAGAGTCCACTTGCAGGGGCTGTTCCATCCCCACATCCTTCATCTAGTCAAGCCAAGGGTCTTTTATTGATTCCCACACTCAAGTAGAGGGCAAGAAGAAGAAAGGCAGCAAAGACTCCAGCTGTTTCAAGTCCAGTGGACCTGCAGGACCTATCTCCTGTGGTCCCAGGTCAGGTAGTCCTGGAGGAACTATCGCCGGTGGTCCCATGTCCAGTGGTCCTGGAGGATCCAAGTCCAGAGGTCCTGGTGAATCGGTCTCTGGTTGTCACAAGTCAGATGGGTCTGGAGGACTTGACTCCGGTGGTCACAAGTCAGGTGGCTTTGGTGGATCCGACTCTGGTGGTCCCAGAAGTTACTGAGCAGTCCACTCTCTTTGTCTCACCCATGATCCTTGCCCTGCCAGCTCCACCCAGGCTCCTTGCTTTGTCAACACCGACCAAACGCCTTGCCTTACTGGCCCCACTTAAAGGTACAGGTTGTAGGACCTGCCACTGGAGGGTGCACTAACAAAACAATAACAATCGCCTGGTTTGATGACGCTAAGAAGGAGCGTGGAATGATGGGATTTGTTGCCTTCTACCCAACTGCTGACGGCCATCAATCAGACGGAAAGATAAATCATGGATTTAACGGATGCAAAGACGCGATCAGACTATGGATCAGACGCGATGCCCCGCGTTTGGCGTGTATGCCCCATAATACTAATTTTGTTGATCGTTATAATAGCATCCATTTTCTGTAAAGATATGAATGAAAACAACTCACCTGTCGAGTAAAACATAAGTGAGATCGGCGGCAGACGATAAACCAGTGGCAGACGGTAAACAGTATTTATGTTCCATAAATAAGTAACACAATCCACCATAAAACATGCAAGAAGTAGTAAATAAGGAACTGTTTGAAGCAAGCTAGTGGTTTGCTGGATGCTAGACACTACTTCCGCATTTGTCCATGACACTGTTGTCAAGTGGTTTCTATGTCACTAAACGCGGTAACAAAGGTTAACTGACGTCATTGACAGGCGACTGCACTGCTCCGTGTCCCTGTTTAGAATAGGAATTTCCTCAAGTGTCTTGTTAACTTCAGTTAACTTTTAATATTTTTGAGCATTATCAACTCTGGTTGATAAAAAGTAAAGCCCAAATAGTCTTCTTTCCCAAAAAAATAAAAGAAAATAATAATAATAAAATAATAATAATAATAATAATAATAATAAAATAAATACATAATAATAATAATATGTGTGTAACACACTTAAGTAAGGAACTGTCAAAATTTTAGGTTAGGTTGGGTACTTCCAGTCCGGGAGCCTTCAGAGACCACTCCACAGCCCACTCCAGTCTGAGAGCTCTCAGAGTTCACTCCACAGCCCACTCCAGTCGGGAGCCCTCTGACTCCTATACAGAGCCACTTTCAGTCAGTGAGCACTCAGAGTCCACTCCAGAGTATGCTTTAGTCCATGAGCCCTCAGAGTCCACTCCAGAGTCACTTTCAGTCAGGGAGCACTCAGAGTCCACTCCAGAGTATGCTTTAGTCCATGAGCCCTCAGAGTCCACTCCAGAGTCACTTTCAGTCAGGGAACACTCGGAGTCCACTCCAGAGTATGCTCTAGTCCATGAGCCCTCAGAGTCCACTCCAGAGTCACTTTCAGTCAGGGAGCACTCAGAGTCCACTCCAGATTATGCTGTAGTCCATGAGCCCTCAGAGTCCACTCCAGAGTCACTTTCGGTCAGGGAGCACTCAGAGTCCACTCCAGAGTATGCTCTAGTCCATGAGCCCTCAGAGTCCACTCCAGAGTCACTTTCGGTCAGGGAACACTCAGAGTCCACTCCAGAGTATGCTCTAGTCCATGAGCCCTCAGAGTCCACTCCAGAGTCACTTTCAGTCAGGGAACACTCAGAGTCCACTCCAGATTATGCTGTAGTCCATGAGCCCTCAGAGTCTTCTCCAGAGTCACTTTTAGTCAGGGAGCACTCGGAGTCCACTCCAGAGTATGCTTTAGTCCATGAGCCCTCAGAGTCCACTCCAGAGTCACTTTCAGTCATGGAACACTCAGAGTCCACTCCAGAGTATGCTCTAGTCCATGAGCCCTCAGAGTCCTCTCCAGAGTCACTTTCAGTCAGGGAGCACTCAGAGTCCACTCCAGAGTATGCTCTAGTACATGAGCCCTCAGAGTCCACTCCAGAGTCACTTTCAGTCAGGGAGCACTCAGAGTTCACTCCAGAGCCTGCTCCAGTCCGTGAGTCCTTAAAGTTCAATATAGTCCGGGAGCCCTCACAGTCAACTATAGAGCCCACTACCTCCTCTTGGTCATCCCAGCATCACCCAAGCTGCTAGGTCTACCGGTTCCACCCAAGCTCCTAGCCCTCCTGGCCCTGCCCTAGCCTGACATGCCATCCCTCCCCCTGATCCGCTTCCTTTCCACCTCCCTCCTGAAACTGTGTGTTTTCTGTGTGTGTGTGTGTGTGTATGGGGGGGGGGGGGTTGTAATGTCACAGTGGTGGTGCCTTAGACTGCCACTGGATGGCACTCTCCCTTCCACTGTTTCATGTCATGAACTACATTTCCCATAGTTCTTTGCCCTGTCTTTTCGTTACTGATTATCATCAGCTGTTGGTCATTTACCCATTAACTCATCACTATATATACCATGCTCAATGTTTTTTTTTTTTTGCTACTCTATTGAACCTGTTATTTACTCTATTGTAACAGTTTTTTCTGTTTCATTGTTTTCTTGGAGTTTGCTTTGTAGATTACCTTGTGTTTTTACCTTTGCTTTGTTTTTGGATCTTTGTGTAAGAAGGAATAAAGCTGCACTTGGATCTACTATTTTATCTCTGATATTCCATGACAATTGCAGTGCTGTTTCTAGGGTGTTGCTAGACAATTTTAGGGTATTCGCAACGGTTGTTAGGGTGTTGCTAGGCAGCTTCTAGGTTGTTCTTGGTAGATGCTATTGCATTGTCATGTGGTTGCTGGGGTGTTGCTATGCAGTTTCTAGGTTGTTCTAGGTGATTGCTAGGGTATTGCTATGAGGTTTCTAGATTGTTCTGGGTGGTTTGTTAGACATTGTTACTTGGCTGCTGGGGTGTTGCTATTCAATGTCGAAGGTTGATAGACAATTTTAGGGTGTTCTGAGTGGTTGTTAGGGTAATGCTAGGCAGTTTATTGGTGGTTCTGGGTTGTTCTTAGGACATTGTTATCTTTTTGCTGGGATGTTACTAGGCAGTTTCTAGGGTGCTCTCAGTAATTGCTAGGTTGTGACCGTCCTCTGTGATTCATGCTTTTTCTATTTAGTACTGGGGGTGGCACTGTTGAGTGTATATACGGGGAACCAGGTAGGAAGTAATTTAAGGAAGTGTGATTGCATCTCTCTCTCTCTCTCTCTTGCCTTGGTTAGGCGTGCGGGTTATTCCCAGTCGTAGTCACACTAGTGCACAGATTGTGAGTGTTGTTGTAGCCCGCTTTGTGTTAATGCTACATTTAATGCTGCAGTCTTTTGTGCTTTTAATGCTTACTATTCGTATTTTGAGGAATGTGATTCCCTCATTGAATTTTGTAAAGCATTGAGAAGTTATTGAAAGTAATTCACGTGTAAATGGAGCGTTTGAGAGAGAGCTTTTTCCAATTCAGTTGTGAGGTTATGATTATGGTTTCAACGCTAATTCAGGGCATTGTGTGTAGTGTGTAGAGGAGGATTTTGGTTGTGGCGAGTGGGACGGCGCCGAGGGACGTGGGAACAAGGAGGGAGGCCGGCAATGATTGGGAAATCAGTGACACCTGCGACCCACTGCCGGTCTCGAGTCCCACGTAGGAGATGGAAGGATATAAAACTGGAGCGACGACAGTGAAGGACGAGAGAGGACCAGGCCTGGGCTTTTAGTTGTGTTTTGGTTTTTATTCTGTGCGCATCAGTCATCCGTGCGGGGCTGGTGCGCTGTTTTGTCTTTCAAAGTTTCATTTTGGTTGTCCGCCGGTTCCCGCCTGCTTCTTCCCGATGATTATTAAGGTTTATATCATTACAGTGGTGCCGAAGCCCGGGAGAAGGAGGGACGCGCTGCTGAAGATCCCTCGCCGCTGTGGTGAATCCGCGGTGCCATCGAGCTGGCGAGGAGGATGCCGCCACGGATGCTCGAGGCGGTGGGCTGGGGGACGGGCGAGCTCGCTGCCGACCGCCCACGATATGCAGGGGCGGCTGCCGTCCGTGAGGGTGCGGAGCAGTCGGCCCCGTCGCCAGGGGGCCGGAGCCTGCTGCCTCCGTGAAGGTATCCGGAGGAGCAGAGAATGGGGGACACCTGCCGGCTGCCCAAAACCGGAGGAGCCGTCGCCGTCCACCGGGCAGCGGAGGGGTGTCGTGCCGTCCGCCAAGGGCCGTCCAGTGCCACCGCCAGGCACCGCGGAGGAGATCGCCCAGCCGGTGTAGGGCCGAGCAGCAGTGCGCCTGGGAACCGGAATTTTTTTTTTCTCTCTCTCCCCTCTCCCCTCTCTCGTCTCTGTCACTCCTCCTTCCATCTCCTTTTCTCTCGCCTAGTCTGTCCTACCCCCAGGTTCCCGCAGGTCCCCGTGAGCGGTCCCCCCCGGACGGAGGGGGGGGTAGAGCGCAGTCTCGAGGGTACCCCCCGGCCTGCGAGGGGCGATGGGGGTATGTGGCGAGTGGGGCGGGGCCGAGGGACGTGGGAACAAGGAGGGAGGCCGGCTATGATTGGGAAATCAGTTACACCTGCGACCCACTGCCGGTCTCGAGTCCCATGTAGGAGATGGAAGGATATAAAACTGGAGCGACGACAGTGAAGGACGAGAGAGGACCAGGCCTGGGCTTTTAGTTGTGTTTTGGTTTTTATTTTGTGCGCATCAGTCGTCCGTGAGGAGCTGGTGCGCTGTTTTGTCTTTATTTTGAATAATTAAAGTTTCATTTTGGTTGTCCGCCGGTTCCCGCCTTCTTCTTCCCGATGATTATTAAGGTTTATATCATTACATTGGTGTAGGGAGAATTTTTTTTTTGTTTTGTTTTTTGGCGCTTGAGTTGCCGAATTCAGTTGTAATTATTGTGTGATGTTATGAATTCAGGCCCAGTAGTTTAATGAGTAACAAGGTAAGCTTAATTGTTTTAATTATTTATTATTTAATTATCTGCTGATTTATTTGTCACTAATTTATTGTTGTAAGGTATTTAAAAGGTAAATGTTCCTGGGCCTGGAAACTAAATTATTGTGATTTATTTATGTATTTTTTTCTGTTATTTTTTTCTTTTCTTTTTCTGTGTTGAAGATAATGTACTAAATTGAAATAGGATTGGAATTGATTGTGAATAGAAAACTTTTGAATCGACTTCCCTGTTGTTCCTTCCTTTCTTTTTTTTTCATATAATAGAATAGTCTCATCCTTACATGTAATATCTCTAATGATGAATTTAATTAAATAATTGTGGTGGTTTTTACCCCTGGTCCCCGATCCCAACCTTTAAAGGCCAACTACCGTCACAAGGTTGTTGTTAGGTAGTTTCTAGTTTGTTATTATGGTGTAGGCAGTTTCTGTGCTGTTCTGGGTGGTGACTAGAGCATTGTCATGCGGTTGCTGTTCAGTTTCTATCGTGTTCTCAGTGGCTGTTAGGGTGTTGATAGGCATTTTCTCGATTGTTCTGGGAGGTTGCGAGGGCCTTGTTATGTGGTTTCTGTGGTGTTAATCGGCAGTTTAAAGGTTTTTTTTTTTTTTTTGGTGGTTTTGGGGGGCATTGGCATGTGGCTGCTAGTCAGTTGCTTGGGTGTTCTGTATGGTTGCTGTGTAGTTCATGATTTCAGTAGTGGCTAGGCATCAAATTTGGTTGCTAGGGTGTTGTTGGCTCTGGACAGATGGCCAGTACCAAAGTGACTTATAAATGCATTTAATCCTATGAATGCAGATACCAAAGTGCAATAAAGAGGGGGAAAGAAAGTACAGCACACCGTCACACTTGTGCAAACGTCGGCACATCCAGTGATGATCGCACACTCAGAGGCATATCAGATGTAAACATTGACTTCAGGACATAGTGTAAAAAGCAGCCGATCAGATCAGATTGAGAGCATTTCCCCAGAGGAATCAGAACACCAGAGCAAAGTGTGAGACCTGCAGTGAACACTGCTAACTGTGTGTAATTGCCTTTCTTAAGAGCAGAGCTGATTATGAGCTGCTTACTGGCAAACATTCAAAATGAGGTCATAAAGCCAGCCAAACGAGAAGAGTGTATGAGAGGGAGAAAAAGAGAGAAACAAAATTATGGCTGGGTATAAACGGAATTATTCAGGATGAACGTAAACTTGCTTAACAAGATCTTTGACAGCCACACTGATCTCTGCAGCAGCTTTCATTTCAACCCCAGACATGTGTAAAAACTGCTTTGGGCCAATAAAAAATAAAACCTATGCCAGCAGGGTTATTATAGTCAATAAAAAATAATAAATAAAAAATATTTTTTTTTACAAAAATTATATGTATATGGAGTGGAATTTGGGTGGGAAGAATTAAACCAGCCAATGTATGGCAACACTCTTATGTATTTTTCTCAAAGTGCCCGAGTGATTGCACTCTTCAAATTCATCCATAAACAGTCCCAAACATAATACAAGGTCTTTGTCACCTAGAAGTCCTTGGTAGCACTTTATTTTACAGTCCTGTTCCTCATGTACATACTTGTTATAGTAATTACAATAACTAGGTACTAACCCTGAACCTACCCCTAAACCTACCCCTACCCCATGTAGTTACCTTGTATTACCAGAACTTTCTGAGATAAATACACTGTAAGTACACTTTAAGTACATGTTAGTACACGTACTGTAAAATAAAGTGCAACCGTCCTTTCTCTTTAAAGTAAGAACCATCTTGAAAAGTCTCAAATTTTCCAGGAGTAGAACACAATCTTATCCAAAAGTAAGCAATACAGAACATGATATAAAGACACATAAACAGTGATTTGTGTGTGTCCTGTCATAGAGATACTCCGTTATCTCAATTACAGAGAAGTGTTGGTCTGTGGATAAACTCAGGGCCGGATTAACCATAAGGGCAACTGGGCAATTGCCCAGGGGCCCAAGACCTCTAAAGGGCCCAGGGAAGCAAAGGCACGAGCAAAATACTGTATCTTGTAATCTCCCGCTTTATATTAAACAAACTGTCAACACGGGCTTTTGCGCTGCACAGAGAGACGCTGCGCTGCCTATGACTTTGAACATGAGTTGAGAGCGGTTGAGAGTCAGTCTCATGCGGAATGACCAATGAAGAGAGGGCCTCAAGTTAAGACCCTCTCCTCATTGGTCAGTCCGCATGAGGTGTGTCAAATGTTACGCCGAGCGGGTTACGTCAGGCGTTGCTACAACAGAAAAAAATCTGACATGGAGAAGCTAAGTGGGAGCGCGAAGCGGAAATTAAAAAAAGGAAAAGGACATCAGAAACGCAGAAAATGTAAAGTATATACCTAAAATAGGTAATTTCTTCACTCCTGTTAATGTTGCCGAGAGTTCTGTTAAGTCAGCTTCCGTCAACGACGAGGACAACTCAGCTAGCCAGGACTTTTCTACAAGATGCCAAATGAAAGCAAACATGCACTCCCTAATTATTTAGGATTAAAATTGTGTGTTTTGCCAGGTTTTGTAGTATTTATTTTTATCTTTCGATTTTAGCTATTGGACATGAACTTGTTAGTGGCCTTGATTTTGAAGATGTTATACACCAGTTTGCACAGTCAAAGTCCAGAAAAAAGCCATTGTAAGATGTGTTTGCCAAATTAAGGCATTTCAAATTCAAACATGCACTTCCTCATTATTTAGGACTAAAATTGTGTGTTTTGCCAGATTATGTAGCATTTATTTCTGTCTTGTCTTCTTCAGAGAAATTGACAGATTTCTAAATGTTTATGTAGCACTAAAATGTTTGACTGGTTAATTGTGCTGTGATATGTTGTTGTTCTATTTTAAAACAAGTTAAAATGAGCTTAGGATAAAAATGTTTATGAGCAGATAACAGTGATACTGCATTTTATTTATTTATTTTTTCCTTGAGGTGTCAGCTTTATTAAAATGCTGTATATTGTTGTGGAGGGATAACTGGCAGATTTCAAATTGTTTGTGTTGGACTAATAACTTGATTGCCTTGTTGAATTCTGAGGAGACAGGGTCACCCTGTCAGGGTGATTTCTGCTTAAAATGAGCTGAGGACCAAAATGTTTCTTGATGTGTTGTCTGTGGTCTTCTGTTATAGCTCTATCAATTCAATACATTTATATTGGGAATAAATGTTGTTAAATAAACAATGGTTTGAAAGTGGTTGCTTATTTATTCATTTTTGTGAAAATGGAGGATATTTCCCTCCCTCTCAATGTAGTGGGTCAATTTTACCAGATTATACAGATGCTGATGTGTTTTGTTTTCATAGTATCATATGTGAGTCAATGTCTTTGATAGGGGACATAGTAGTGCATTTGTAGTTCTATGAGCATTTAAATATTTGTAAATCAAAATCCACCTGATGACAGTTAGAATTTGAAGTATTGAGTATATTTACTGTATATTACAGTAATATATTCTGTATATGACCATATTATGGTGATCCCGGGGTCGTGATGATGGGGCCCTTGAATATTGTTGCCCAGGGTACAACAAAGTGTTAATCTGGCCCTGGATAAACTGCCTTTTTCTGAAGTAGTTGGTCTCAAAAATAGCGCTGCTCATTGCCTAATGGCAGAGGTGGACAGAGTACACAGCTTCATTACTTGAGTAAAAGTACAGAAACCCCTTGCTAAATTTTACTCAAGTACAAGAAAAAGTACTACAGTCAGATGTCTACTTAAGTAAGAGTACTGAAGTACTTGTTTTTAAAAGTACTTGAGTATCAAGAGTACAAGAGTACATTTTCTAAATATTGCATTACTACTGCCACAGTGTTTAAATTTATGTAAAGAAACGTCCTACATGGAGTTATGAAAAATGTTAATGTTAATACCTCAGAGCATGGAAAAGGAATTGAAAGTGAAATCAAGTCATTTGCATCTTTTTACCATGTTGCTTTATTTAACATTTCTCACTTGCCCACAAAGCAATAGCACAATGGCAACGCTCTGACAAACCTCTGCTAGAGTTTTAATGGACTTTTTGCACCCATATTTGAACCTGACTGTGTTAAACACACCGCATAGTCAAGAGCATCATTCAAGATTTTACTTTCTTGGACTACTTTGCTTTAGAGACAATTATTGATAATGCACATTCATTCTCTGCCAGCAGGAGGATATTTTGGAACGGCAGAAATATTGCGACTTAATCATGGCACCAGGTTAATGCGGAGGAGACAAATTGTTGAATTATTTATTTATTTATTCTCGCACAGAAAAATATTCTCGTAGCTTCATATTATTGTGGATGAACCACTGATGTCACATGAATTAATTCACAGATCTCTTTGCCACGTTTCTGGACTTGGGAACATTTTATTTGAATTGCTGTCTATGCAGGGTCAGACAGCTCTCAGATTCCATCAAAACCCCTCGGTTTTCACTCATTGAAAGTTTCTTCTGTCAGCGCTATGTTCTCTGTCTGACCGTAGCAACAGTTAACTGAAATAGCAACCCATGGCTCTACTGGGCTGACCTTCATGTGCTTGATATAAATTTGATTTTGTTAGAAAATAGCATTCAGAATTGTTTTATGTCATCATGTCAAAAGGCTTTGCAGTCAAGCCATTTTGAGCAAAACTAATAAAATAAGATATTTAACTATTTATTTGAATGCATTTCTTGCTTTTTCCAATAAACAAACATATCTCAAGACTTTTGTAATGTATGAAGCACCCAAAAGTGCACAAAATCAATTACACAATACTACACTGATAGCACACATCATACATCACAGAGACAATTTCTTTTTTCTTTTAGTTTTTGTTCACCTGCAATACGTCTATAGGATCCTATCAGATGTCAAATAAATGTTTAGAATATGTTTTTAAGATGTTTATGATTTTACAGACGTCTGTCAGATGTTTGTGCACAGCAGATGCTTTCCAGATGAAGCGATCTTTAACAGACATCTTGCAGATGTATCTGTACTATCTGGGTACATTTTATGAAACATCATGGGATTTTTCTATCAAACTTTTTCAAGATGTACCACTGTCAATCTTCTCTCAAAACTTGAAAAGACATGCACAATGTTCATGCTCTTTTAAAGCAATTGCCGGAAGATGTCTATGGTCAATTCATTTTCGTCTAAAAGTGAGCAAAGGTCTCATTTAAAACTAATTTCATGATTTCTCCATTATTAAAATTATTTAATTTAAGGCATCTTCCTGTGCTGCACAACATCAGTAAAACACTGCTAAATGAGCTTGGCTACTGGTTGGGGACAGCGCAACATACTAATAAACTAAATAAAAACGGTTGATTATATTGAGTGTAGAGAAACAGAGAAAGAGAGGTGAGGTGACGCTCCTCGTGTGTCTCTGAGAAAGCAAGGCTTGTAAAGCAGCATCGGTGGGGAGCGAGTAAATTGAATCCAGTCTGCTGCGGTCGTTACGGATCAGCGGGAGCGACATTGTTTCCTCTCCCTCAGGATTTGGCTCTTAAACAGGTCTTTCTGAGGAGGAACAAACATCGCAGCTTCTGACTGTGTTTTATTCTCTTACTGACTTCATTCTCTCCTCTTCAAATTCTAGTGAGCTTACTTCACAGACATACAAGAAAATGTAAACTAAAAACACTCACAAAAACACACACACACATACAAAGTCACAATCAGGCCTATTAATTTCTTCCCCCTCATAACTAATGATTCTGTCATTGCTCTGTTCTCACAGTCACATGGGAGAAATATCTCATTCACTTCCACACATTTTACAATATTAGTGAGGAAATGTCATAGAGTTCACTGGTTTCATATGAGCTGATATTTGCTCTACCCATAAACCCTCAAACAAACCCTTCTGCATTTCTAGACCAGATTTTAATTAAGGCATTATGTTTAATCGCTGTCACACTCAAAGTCGTGATGTTAATCTGAATTTCATCACACCTGCAGGCATAGGCAGAGCGTGTGTAAGGCTGGCCACGGGTTCTTGGGGCAAAAATGCCACTAAATTGGTGTCACAGTGTGCGGTTTGTGTATCCTGGGTGTCCACTAGAGGTCTCATTTCCCCATATCGTCACTAGCCTTTATCTGGACTTATCACTATTCATTGCCCACAGCTGTTCCCACTCACATTGTTTGCATCTGTCTATATATACCCGGTTTGTTTCTGTCATTGTCATGGAGTCCTTGGTTTATGTCACCCAGTATTTCGTGTTCTCTGGTTTTTGTTCGTGGTTCTTGTTTTGGACTGCTTACCTGGATTTTGACCTTTGCCTGGCTGATTTATGATTCTGGATTACCCCAATAAAACACTGCTATTGGATCTACCTGTTTGTGTGTGTTCCGTGACAAATGGACAAAAATGCACCTGCACAAACAAATCAATTCTATTACATCTGTTGCTAACAAAGTGTAAATTTATAGAAAGTGTCGACTGCGGCATTAAATTAAGATTTGCTTACGTTGCACTGTATTTCATTTTAGGCGTTTTTACAGTATTGCACATTATAACCAATCACACATGATTCTGTTGAGCTTAGGAATGCAATGGCCAATCAGAGACGTTCAGATGAGTCATCGTTGAATGTGTGCACTTTCGATGACTGAATTTCACGAATTCTCACATCATAAAAAAAACAATTGTAAAATGTAGCACAGCCTCAGTGTCTCATCAATAGATGCTCTGCAGTGTATGGGTGCCGTCAGAATGAGAGTCCAAACAGCTGATAAAAACATCACAATAATCCACAGCACTCCAGTCCATCAGTGAACATCTGGAGAAGACAAAAGATGAAACACATCCAGCATTAAGATGTTTTTAACTCAAACACATAGAGTCTATAATCCATAATAACACTTCCTCCAGTGAAAAAGTGTTCTGGTCTGAATCAGGAGAGAAATCTGCACAGATCAAGCAGCGTTTAAACAGCTCTAAACAAATATGTGTAATCTTTAAGCCGCAGCTGAGCACAGTCAGCTTGCACGACACGAATTTAATTTCCGTGATTTTGCGTGTTACAAAAGTGATCTGACTACCAGGTTTCCCCATGTTAACAAGCATAGTTCTGATTGATGATATTTTGGGCTTCACTGATCCATCAGAAGAAGTGCAGGTCTAGATGTGTGAGTGTGAACACGATCGCATGTGATTTTCTCATTGCTCTGCATCTCGCATTTATCTCTATAAACGTATGTGAACACAGTACGGTAAGACAGCATAAATGACATGTCAGATCTAGTGTGTGTGCGTGCGTGCGTGCGTGCGTGTGTGTGTGTGTGTGTGTGTGATTAATGGCAGCTCGTGTCTGTAATGGGTACCAGAGGGAGCGAAACACTGCATTTCTTTTTATAGAACAACGCCAATAGAGAGAGAAAAGATTCCTGATCCTCCACTATCTGCACAGCTAGAGCTGTGTGTGTGTTTGTGTGTCTGTGTGTGTGTGTGTGTGTGTGTGTGTGTACTGGTATACATGGTTTATGAGATACACAAATGTGTATAATGACATGGGTACTACAACATAAACTTCCCGTGTCCACGAAAAACAAAAGTCTTAAAAACATACAAAACAGTTTTTTTATAAAATTCTATAAGGGATAGGTTTAGGTTTAGGGTCACAGAAAATACATTGTTTAGGAATATCAGGGAATATCCTCTTTATGGATAAATAAATAAATAAATAAAATAATCCAAAAAGAAAACATATGGCAATACTCAGAGTTGTAAGGTGTAAAATCATGTTTATTTACAGTGCTAGAGAGGTGAAACAGTCCCGTAGACAATTGAACAAAAGCTATACGCAAAAGAAACAAAGAAAGAAAAATCAAATAACAAACAAACAAAGACCAATATATATATATATATATATGGATAGGTAGGTATTCAGGCGAGTATATACCCCCCGTTCATTAACCAGACAATGGACGAGCTGACTTCCGGTTGCTTTGCGCCAAATCGGCCACACACAGCGGACCTGGAACTATTAGTCCAGGCCTCAGGATGGTGCTCGGGTTTGGCCGGCCGATGGAGGAAGTGCAGCACGAAAGACCGCAACACAGACGCTGACAAACACTGAACACAGGTATGTATTAACACGATAACATGACAAAGCATAGGAACACTGAAACAAAAGAGATCTCAGGTATATTTGTGTGTTATAATGCGCAGCATGGATTCTGACAGGGACGGAAATGGAGTGGATATGTTTGCGTGTATGAAGACCAGCGTGCTAATGGCATGCGAGTGCACCCACATTGCCTCAGCAGATAACGGAGGATGAGGTATGATGGAGTGTGTGTGTGTGTGTGTGTGTGTGTGTATGTGTAAGTGAACAAGTGAACTAACCAACAGGGACAGGGACAGGTCACTCTGTCACAGTTTGCAAGACCAGAAGCCATGACAGATTTCCGAGGGTCAGACTGCCTCTGCGGCTTTGCAAAAGTGTGTGGTTCAAAGTGTCCTGAGTCTTGAACATCTACCAGGCTGTGAAAGCATGCCACAACCCTTTCAACGGAGCTTAATATGACACTGAGATGGACCAGCTGCGCAAACTTTCTTGGACATGACATAAGAATCCATCACCCTGCCACTTGCAAAGTTCTAATGGCTCTTCAACAAGGAAGATTAGCTGAAAACTAGATCCTGATGTTAAGATAATTTAGATTTTTTTATTTTTAAAATGGATATGATCAAGATCTGGGCAAATACGACAAACGCTGATGTAATGGTTCTATCAGAAACTTGGCTTAAGAAATCTGTAACTGATGATTTAATTTTTATTGATGGTTATAAAGTCTATAAAACTGATCGGTTGGGTAAAGGAGGTGGGGTTGCCATATATGTCAAATCCAAGCTCATTAGCTCTGTAACTCTGTCAATTACTAAAGCTAAACAGTTTGAGGTATTGGTCATCAAAGTAGGCGTATCAAAGGATTCTTACGTCACTGTTGTTGGTTGCTATAGACCCCCGTCTGCCGCAAAGGTTGCTTTCAAATCTATTTTACATGATATTTTACATGAGTTAAATGATTCTGAATTCATCCTTATGGGTGATTTAAATTGGGACTGGCTTTCAGTGAAGTCAGATTGTTTTAAAGAACTCTGTGACTCATTAAACCTAGTGCAACTCATTGATGCTCCAACAAAGCCAAATCTTAAAGCACAACATATATCTACTTTGCTTGATTTAATTATAACAAATACATCTCACAAATATACCTCAACTGGCATATTTTGCAATGATGTTAGCGATCATTGTGCAATTGCTTGTGTCAGGAATACAAAAAATCCCAATGTAAAACCCTGGTTCATTTTTAAAAGATATTTTAAAGGTTTTCAAGAGCAGGCTTTCCTGTGTGATTTATATAACATTGATCTAAACAGAGTAACTCTGATTCCGGATGTTGAATTGGCATGGGAATATTTTCACTCAATTTTTTTGTCTATCTCAAATAAACATGTTCCCATTAAAAAGTTTAGTATCAGTGGTAGGGAAAATCCCTGGTTCTCAGACAGTCTCTCAGAGCTAATTGATTTAAGAAATAAATCTTGGGCCCAAGCTAGATTTTCAAATTCCCCTGCTGATTGGACTACGTTTAGAACCCTAAGGAACAAGTGCACTTTGATGATAAGAAATTCCAAATTAGAGTTTTATCTGAAGACAGTTACAGAGAATCTAAATAACCCCTCCAAATTCTGGAAAGTAATTAAATCTATGTCAGGTACACATGTTGCTTCAAGCCTCCCTGAACACATTCTGGTAGGCTCAGATGAAATAAAGGATAAAGCTGTTATGATCAGTCATTTAAACAAACACTTTATCTGTGCTGGGTCTGCATTTGACAGTTCAAATGTAAATGCACCTGTCCCATGTTCTGCCACCACTGCAACTGATAGAAATCTGGATTTGTTTGATTTTAAAACTATTTCAGTTGCGCAAGTTTGTAAAGCTCTGATAGGCATTGACCACAAAAAATCTGCAGGTCCTGACAATCTGGATCCTTATCTTCTAAAGGTGGCGGCAGATTAATTAAATTTGAGTCTTATGTCCAATTCAATACCCCAAATCTGGAAAGCTGTTTATGTTTTCCCCTTATTTAAAGACGGGGACCCCTCAAAGTTAAATAATTACCGTCCAATCTCCAAACTCTCGATCCTGGCTATAATCCTTGAATCCCAAGTAAATTTACAGGTAAAACAGTTCTTATTTGATAATAATATTTTAAACAATTTTCAATCTGGTTTTAGAACTGGTCACAGTACCATTACTGCTGCTATGGTGGTGATAAATGATCTTATTTGTGCCTTGGACAGAAAACAACATTGCGCTGCTTTATTTGTAGATCTATCCAAGGCGTTACATTCTGTAGATCATGAATTGTTGCTGAACAAACTTAAGGATGTGGGTTTTTGTCCTAATGCTGTTAAATGGTTTAGAAACTATTATGTATATCGAACTCAGTGTGTCCATGCAGAGGGCCACAAATCTGAATTTCTTGGGATATCTAAAGGGGTCCCCCAGGGTTCTATTTTGGGACCTATTCTTTTCTCTATTTTTATAAATGATTTAGGTAAGGACATTCAAGCAAAAGTACACTTTTATGCTGATGACACTGTCATTTATACATATTCTCCTTCCATAACACAGGCTGTGGAAGAGCTTCAGACTGCATTTCAGTCATTACAAACTGCTCTGCTCAATTTAAAATTGGTTTTAAATCCTCAGAAAACGAAGTTCATGGTCTTTTCAAAAACCAGCCTACAGTTTCTTGATGATCTTAGCATTTTTACGTCTGATGGTAAATCCATTGAAAGGGTACCCACGTACAAGTACTTGGGTATATGGATAGACGACAAACTTATATTTAATGTACATATTGCTAATCTAGTTAAGAAGCTTAAAACAAAGATTGGCTTTTATTTTAGAAATAAATCTAGCTTTACTTTTAATGGCAAAAAAAACTTGTGGAAGCTACTTTTCTGTCTGGGATTGATTATGGTGATATATTATATATGCACGCAGCTTCCTCCGTCTTACGGAGCCCTTGATTCAGCGTATCATGCCTCTCTGCGCTTTATTACAAATGCAAAGTCCCTGACTCACCATTGCATTCCTCATGATCTGGTGGGTTGGACAGCACTGACCACCCGCAGAAAACAGCATTGGTATATTTTTATATATAAAGCCATGCTAGGTAAACTTCCAGCTTACCTCTGTACCCTTCTCTGTCTCAATTCTGCTAGTTATAGTTAGCTCCTCCAAGTGGTTGCTTTTTAATGTACCTAGGCTTTGGACAGATTTGGGGAAAACAGCATTTTCATACTATGCACCATGGGCATGGAATAATTTGCAAAAAGATCTTAAACTAGAAATGTGTATATCAATTAATGCATTTAAGACCATCATAAAAAATGAGATGAAGGAGACATGTAGTTGTTTTTCTTGAGAGGTCCTTGTATTTGAATGATTTTTGAATGATTGGATGTGTGTATGTTTTTAGCTATGTTGTGTTTATGTATGGCTGCTATCTTGTATGTAGCATTTTAATATGTTGTTTATGTATGGCTGCTACCTTGGCCAGGTCTCTCTTGTAAAAGAGATTTTTGATCTCAATGAGACTTCCTGGTAAAATAAAGGTAAATAAATAAAATAAATTGTATTCAAAGCCTCCCACGCATCTCTTGCATTTCCTGTTTTGAATTTCCCCTCAACATTATTCAGCATCGCGTTAGTTCAGGCAAGCCATGTCAGTCAACCTTGCATCAGCCAATCCAGTCTTGACACCTAATACAAGCTATTTTAAAGTCTATTTAAATTTTCATTCTTCAGTGTCTCTTCCATCGCATCGCTGCTTGCAATTAACTCCCTTTTCCAACCCCAACTTCACCAAACTGAACCTGTAATCCGATCTGACTTTTGTTTCTTCCTTTACAGTTCACTTCATTGCAAGCATTCTCTAACTTTTGTTTTACAACTCATGTAATTGTGAACTTTAAATATGTATGCATATAATGTTTTTGTTCTGTACCCCTAGGGGTTGTCTTGCTGATCTCACCGCTCTGTCCAAGCATGGCTGCATGGACAGGCATGTGGAGTGTTGCCCAGAACATAACTATACCGCCAACACTAACTGTATGCAATATAACTGAAATATATGTACTTGTAGAAGTGGTCCTGATTGAACTCTTTATATACTATACCGCCAACACTAACTGTATGCAATATAACTGAAATATATGTACTTGAAGAAGTGGTCCTGATTGAACTCTTTATATTCTTTATGTGCGTCTTTTGTCTTATGTTTAACTGCTTTATTTAACTACTTTACTCTATGCTAACCAGTCTGTAAGAAAGCAATTTGTAGCAGGTTATTGTAACATTCAACAATTCATAGTTACTACAAAAATCATGATCATTAAAAAAATAATTCCATTCAGTACACTCAAAACAGTCTCTTAACTGCTCTGTTGAGTCTCTGGACCATATTTGAACCTGTTGGATGGTATTCCTATTTAATAGCTGCCTATATTTTAGTAACAGATTGATAACATTGTGACTGAGTGTCCCAGAGGTGGATATAACCTTGGCACATATGCACCTTCCATGTTACTGAAGCATTTATCCAGACTCTTTAAACAGTCCCGTCAGACAGGTTATGTACTGCTCAAAACTGGCAACAACGTAGATACATCACATTTATTGAAATTGCCAAACAAGAAGACTGGGTCACAGGCAGAATTACACAGCACTCTGTTGTAACTAGCACCTATGAATTTGGCAGCCAGAGCAAAATTTGGTCCAGCCACATACACTAAAATAATTGTTATTTGTCTGAATTCTCGAGTCAGATAATATTGTCTGAATGAGACAGTCAGCATTTCTGAACAAAGTGTTTCATGGACCAAAATATTCTTCTTCCACCTGCTGTCAATAAACATACACAGTCCTCATCCAATGGTTTTTGTTGATTTGGCGCTATCGTGAACAAATGTCCCAAGTCATGGATGCCTTTACTCATCCTCTAGTACACTGGAGCAACTGCAATCATATACATAGAAAATGGAAATCTTTCAAAGAGATGCCTCATTCTCATGGTCTTTGCTGAGGTCCCGATAGTCATAAAGTTGACAAGGTCTTCACAGGGGATCTGTTTCTGGAGTTCATCCATTAGACCTAATTAATGCAACCTAACAATCCTTTAATGGATTTGAATTATATAAATGTGATAGTGTATTATGTGTATGCCATTTTAAAGAGATGGAATTGTAATCTAGTTTAAACTGACAGAGTGTGCCTGCCTCCCGAACAACACTAGGTAGATTGATCCAGAGTTTGGGCGCTAAATAGGAAAAGGATCTGCCATCCACAGCTGATTTGGATATTCTAGGTATTATCAAATGGACAGAGGTTTGACATCACAGCACACATGAAAGACTATAATGTTATAATAGCAATTAGGAGGTAAACCATTTAGGGCTGTATAAGTAATCATTAAAAATGGTCATACTTCCTGGTTCTAGTGAGAAATCAAACTGTAGCTGGTCCAAAAAGCAGCAGTTAAAATGTGGTGGGGCAACCACCCAATAAAGCATCACAATAATCTAGCCTAATTTTGCCCATTCCTTAATAAAGAACAGCTCCAGTTCTGGGATGTTGATGGGTTTCCTCATACAAACTGCTTGCTTCAAGTTTTTCTGCAACATTTCAATTGGATTAAGGTTTTAACTTTGACTCTGCCATTCCACAACATTAACTTTGTTCTGCTTTAACCATTCTTTGGTGGAATTACTTGTGTGTTTGGGGTCGTTATCTTGTTGCATGACCCACTTTCTCTTGAGATTCAGTTCACAGACAGATGTCCCTACATTTCCCTTTATAATTCACTGGTATAATTCTGAAATCATTGTTCCAGCAATGATGGCAAGTCTCCTATAGCCCAGATACAGCAAAATATGCCCAGACCATGATACTACCACCACCATGTTTCACAAATGGGATAATATTTTTATGATGGAATGCAGTGTTTTCCTTTCTCCAAAAAACATATCTTCAACATAACTCTGGCTGACATGATTTTTAGCAAACTAGAGATGGGCAGTGATGTTCTTTTTGGAGATCAGTGGCTTTCTCCTTGCAGCTCTGCCATGGTTATTCAGTGTTCTCCTGATGAAGGAATCATGAACATTAACATCAGCCAATGTGAGAAAGGCCTTTTTTTGCTTAGAAGTTACCCTGTGGTATGTGTGACCTCGCAAACTATTACAAGTCTTGATTTCAGAGAGATCTTTGTTGGCTGACCACTCCTGGGGAGGGTAACAGTGGTTTTGAATATTCTCCATTTATATACAATAGACCTTATCCATGAAACACAAAGCAATACATACAGTAATTATACTGTACAAAGTATACTGCATTTTCCTTTGTATTATTATTATAGACAACTGTAATATAATCTGCAAGTTTAACTATTTTATACAATAATTAATTACTTTTGTTGGAGGTGTATAAATTAGTCTCTTAATTATGAAAAATGGCCATAATGAGGCAATAAACATTTCCTATAGCTAGACTTGGTTGACAGAGCGCTGCACAAAGGACATTTTTAGAGACCATGAAGATTTACTTGGATAGAATAATAACACGTTGATTAACAGATGAAACCGCATTAACAACATCTGTAATGTGCTGCCAAACCTCTTTTTTGTTTTTTAAGACCTGATACTCCACTTTGTACGCTTGAAAATAAAATGCTGCATTTTGAATGCATTTCAAAATTTCTATGTCTAAAACTTTTTTCTTTTTTATTTGCTTTTGAGAGGACATGTTGAAATACTTATTATCATTTCATAATATGATGCCCATATATAGTTGTCAGTCGGAATTCATGGGCAGGGATTATGGTAATTGTGAATGAGCGTGCAAGCTAGCCCCTTTTATGAATGGTTGGAATTCATTAACATACATATTTAACTATCAAATCTGGTGTTTGTGAAGCATTTGTGAATCTAGAGAAGAGTTTTCAGGAAGGTCTGTTTTACGAGGAAAATTATACCGCATATACTCATATTTTATGCAAGTTTCATGAATCAGGCCCAATCTGTCTGACTGTGGATTTGAGCCCAAACTCAATAGATATGGCTTTGTAACCTTTTTCAGTCTGATTAGCAATGGTAAGTCTTTTTCTGAGGTCCTCAGAAATCTCCTCCTCTATGCCATGATACACTCCCACAAGCACGTTGTGAAGATCCAACTTTGATACAATCCTGTTCTTTAGTTTTTAAATGTATTATTTAAAACATATTATTGTATATTTTTTTATTATATTTATTAACATGATCAGCGTACAATGTGCCATCTGAAGGGAAACAAAATTACAGTCATTTAACAGAAAATCTACAAAATGATTTGACATGAGTTCTACTTTAGGTAAACTACAGAAACAACTTCTAACATAAATATTTCAAGTAGGTTTATGTTATGTTTATATACCCTATATACCTTTCTGTTTCCTTGTTCTCCCTTCATGTTTTCATTCATTCATTCATTCTAAACACTTTAAGGTAAAACTATGCAGAAGAAAAAGCCCTGGCAGCATGCAGAGGTGCAGGTGGTGGAAAGACACATGAAGTGATTCATCACATCTTGTATTGTACCAGCAAAGATTGACTGTTAGAAGTGTTAACAGGCTGAACAAGAAGCTCTAAAGAATGTTCCCGGTTACTTAACTGTAACCTTGTTCCCCGAGAAAGCAGAACGAGATGCTGAGCTGCTCAGCGCATTGGGGAGCGTCTTATTCATGACCAACTGTGAATAATGTGTGTAACACGTCGATAGAATTGAACCGGTGGTAATATAGCCTCGGTTGATGATGTCATCAGGGCGTGCGCCCGCAACACAGGGCTATAAATAGATACGCCACAGGTGCATCAACAGGAACTTTTGTCTGAAGTGCAGTCCTGGGTCATATTCAGGGTCCTGGGATGCTGCACTGCTCAGCGCATTGGGAATGAGAATAACCACGCCGCCATGCTTGAAAAATGCCTGGACCCCTAAGGTTGTGCAGGTGTGCTACCAAACCACAAGAAGGCCTTAGACATTAGTTTGTGTTGTTGACTCAAGGACATCCAAACTATAAAATCTTATGAATGTGTGCAGAGAGGACCAACCTGCCGCATCACAAACCTGTTGTAAGGGGGCACCCCTTATTGCCATGAGAAAAAACATTTTAGAGTTAGAAGTCTTATCAGACACCGATTCTAACATTTCAACCAGACCCTCGAGAACTCTGTCTGGTGGAGGAAGCCCTAGCACTAAGAATGGTATTAATAACATCCAGCGAAAGCCCTGTGTTCCTCAGTTGGTACCCTTCAGGGGACTGGGTGACTCAGAGAGAAGTAGAGGGGACATTGCGCTGTCTGATGGGAGGTGAAGAGGTCCACCTCTGCTTCGTAAAATTTTTTCCAAATCTGTTTCACTACCTCTGGATGGAGTTTCCATTCCCCCAACGGTAGTGTCTGTTCAAACGCCCTGGAATGTAACCTGGTGTTGTCCACCCGTACTTGGACATGACAGCCCCTCAAATGATTGAGGAACTATTTCAGAGCCAGGAATATGGCCATCAGCTCGAGGCAATTGATGTGCCAGTTGAGCTGATGACCCCCCCCATTCCCCTTGAGCTGGGTGGCCATCCAAGACCGCTCCCCAGCCCATCAGGAAGGCATCTGCTCGAAGACCCAAGATTGGGTGTACTCCCCCACCCTTTTTGGGAACCAGGAAGTATCTGCTGTAATAGCCGACTCTCTCCTTGGACGAGGAACATGTTTGTAGCTCTCGAGATAGTACCTGAATCAGCTCCGGTTTCACGGAAGTGGAGACCACGCCATTGAAACGTGGAGGCTGACGAATAAATTGGATGCTGTATCCTATCCGGACTGTGCTCAATACCCCCACAGAAATGCCCGCCCGAAGTTCCACGCTGCCAGACTCTCTGAGAGTACACCGCAGCATCAGCCTGACCTGCAGCTTGGTAAGCTTTACCCACTAGCGATGATGTTATTTTACAAGGCTTAGTGGGGAGAGTAGGTTTCGTAACCAAGGATGCAGACTCGGGCGAGAGATAGCTCGCAAGCGTCTCTTCAGCCCGTGGCATCTCCGAATACCCCCGCGACTTTGCATCCACGATAGTTGAAAAAGTAAACATTGAGGGTACAAAGACGCGGGAAGTATACGGTTTGCTCCATGACTTCGATAGCTCATTGTGGCGAGTGGCAACAGATTATTAAAATGTTGTTTGATTGTCCGCCGGTTCCCGCCTCGTTCTTCCGGATGAATACTAAGGTTAATTCATTACAGTGGTGCCGAAGCCCGGGAGAAGGAGGGATGCGCTGCTGAAGATCCCTCGCCGCTGTGGTGAATCCGTGGTGCCACAGAGCAGACGTGGGAACAAGGAGGGAGGCCGACAATGATTGGGAAATCAGTGACACCTGCGACCCACTGCCGGTCTCGAGTCCCACGTAGGAGATGGAAGGATATAAAACTGGAGCGATGACAGTGAAGGACGAGAGAGGACCAGGCCTGGGCTTTTAGTTGTGTTTTGATTTTTATTTGATCGCCCCAGTCGTCCGTGAGGGACTGGTGCGCTGTTTTGTGTTTATTTTGTATTATTAAAATGTTGTTTGATTGTCCGCCGGTTCCCGCCTCCTTCTTCCGGATGAATACTAAGGTTAATTCACTACACTCATCATGGAGGTCCTCGAAAAAGGGAAGAGACTGACGTTGTGGTCTCTCTCTCCTACCACCCGACAGAAACCTATCCTCCAGCTAACTACATTTGGGGATCTCTTGTGCGCATAGCCAGTCAAGCTGCAACCTGTCCACCGCGCGAGTAACCACCTCGAGCAGTTCCTCGACCGATTTCCTCTCACAAGAGGAACGCTCAGAGGCGGGCTGCTCATGGTCCGAAGACCCAAGAGATATATCATCTTCCTCGTGAACCGAAGAAGCACCGGAGCGCACTTCGAGATCAGGATAGAGGATGCGCGGATCCGGTGCCACCGCAAGTGAAAGGGATGAGCCCGTCGCTTGTTCGTCATGCAAATCCACACGAGAGCCCTCCGATGAAAAGGTGGGTGCAGTCTGAAAATAGTTCAGAAGAGCACAAAGCATCTTCACTGAGAGCAGTACACAATGTTCACACTCGCCCATCTCTAAAGCCAGAACTGCATGCTCTTCCCCCAAACAAACAAAACAGTAAACGTGTATCCAGCTCATACATAGGAGAGCATGGAGGAACACAACACTTACCATTTCGTTGACACATCCTATTACAGCAGATACTTCCTGGCTGACACATCCTACAAAGATCTGTAGCCGACGAGAAGAATCTTCCTGACGCACACATGCACAGAATGATCTGAAGACAAAATACCCGTTAATGCACCTGTTGCGTATCTATTTATAGCCCCGTGTTGCGGGCACGTGCCCCGATGACGTCATGGCACCAGGGTAATGCAGAGAAGACAAATTGTTTAATTATTTATTTATTTATTTTCGCACAAAAAATATTCTCGTAGCTTCATATTATTGTGGATGAACCATTGATGTCACACAAATTAATTCACAGATATCCTTGCTACGTTTCTGGACTTGGGAACATTTTATTTGCATCTATGCAGGGTCAGACAGCTCTCAGATTCCATCAAAAATATCTTAATTTGTGTTCCGAAGATTAATTTTTGGGTGGACTAAACATTTGGAGATTCAATGTGAAATTATGATAACATATAATGTATATATTAATATGCAATTAATCACAATTAATTATATTTAAAAAATGTGTGATTGATTAGTTACTTTTTAATCGATTTGATAACACTAATGTTAACCTTTTAAAGATGTTATTCTTGGTATAATATTTGTTTATTTTACAGCTGAATATGCCTTTCAGTTTAATTTCTTATTTTATAGCCCCCCACCCCTAAAAAGACATAGGGATGACCACCCCTACATGCCACCCTTCAAATTTTCAATTCGATAATCTGGCCCTCAGATGAAACGAATTAGCCGCGTTTCGACTGTCGGGCCAAAACTGGGCGTGCTAGTGCGTGCCAGGGCCAGACGCGTCCACTGTCACTTCCGGTGCTTGATCGTGCCTTGTTGGGGCCTCCTCGAGGCCAACGGCCAGGGTTTTTTGGCCCGACAAAAAACTTGGGTCAAAGCGGGCCAGCTGGGGCTAGAAGAGGGGTTATGAACAAAGGCGGAGATCATCTGCACCACCGATCATTTCAGAAAGATAACAGCTATAACACCAGCATTAAAGCTTTTAAATAAGTTGAGCTCAAAACTCACTTTCTTGATCCGATGTGGATTATAATCACCATACAAGGCAGAAATATTTATAAGCAATGCAAAAGACTGTGCACACTAGGCATTAACATTACCATAGTAAACATGGTAAATATGATCACTTGAAGAAATCAGACGCCAGCTTCTCATTCTCTATCACAATCATGTATTTATTTAGTAACTTATATTATCAGCATATGTTATAAAAATATAATAATGCTTTTTGTTTGGGAGCTTTTATAAAAATAGAGAGATTATCATTAATTCTAAATGTGACGTATATACTGTGCTACTGTGGCTACAAATAAACAGAAACAGTTTCGACTGACTAAGCAGGCTATTTTCATAATGCTTGAGCATTAAAAATAAATAAATAAAATATGAATTTTATTTAACTTACAAGACTCCGACCCGCTGTGCGAGTGAAGGTGATACAAGTGATAGCACAATGAAGCACATTTAGAATAAGAATGACCTGCTGCGTTACATAAATATAAATTAGCTATTGTTATAAATATTAGAGAATGTTCTGTCCTATAACTTTTTATTTTATTTTATCGCAGATTATTTGTTTTTGACAAATTCACGACATTAGACGTGTAATTAACATTATAAGATACTGTAAAGATCTTAAGCCAAGTTTAAAACAGTTTTATGTTAATTATTGCTATATTAATGTAACCATCTACAGTATGACTCAACAGAGCCGAGTCAGAAGTGGCCCGGACTCTACAGCCAGCCTCGGGCCGGTTATGGTGAACAGGAATCGAGCCAGTGCTTTCCAGCCGCATCACAAACACATGCGTGAGAGCGAGCTGCAGGCCATACTCAGCCCAGATAACATTCACCGATGCCGAGTCTGAGCCGAGGGCCAGCTGAGCTCGGGCCGGTACTACATGCTATCTTGGACTAGTCACACTCGTATGAGAACAACATTATGAGAACATCAGTCAAGTAAAAATAACACCATGAAGACTGTTACGATCCTAGGTATATGTTTTGTGTGGGTGTTGTTTCGTATGTATGTGCAGCGATTGGCTGTCGTCGGTGGAGTCTGATTGGTGGATCTACTGATTGGCCGCTTTTAAAAGGGCGGCACTTACCAAAGATGTCGAGCTCATTCTGGCGTTGGCTTGTTGGCGTGAAGAGCTCCGGATTCCTCCGACTGTCAGCAGATCCCATAACCTTCAGTTTATTGTGTTCGTTTGTTTATGATGATTTAATTAGGTTCTGTTTTAGGAGCTTAGGGGTGTCTTGCCATTCATTTTTTATCTTGTTTGTGATTAGTTTATTTATAGGGAGTTAGGGAAGTTACTTTGTCATTTTGTTTATTCCCTGATTAGGTAATTTATACATGTTTGGTTATAAGTTTATTTTTTTATAATTTTGATAATTATATCATTGTTCCTTAATGTAATTATTATTTCCACTTTAAATAAATTATACTTTTGTGGAACTTAGTTTTGTGTCGTTGGTGATCTGTCGGCTTGGGCTGGTTTGCTGTTACCATCAACAAAATGCTTGCCAAGCTCGTCCTGATCATATGGGATGTAGCAAGACGTTACAAAAACTTTGAGAACTGTGTGCGTGTGCCTGTGTGTGTACTTTAAATGGGTTAAATGCAGAGCATGAATTCTGAGTAAGGGTCATCATACTTGGCTGTATGTCACGTCACTTTCACTTTTTTAAATTTTTTTTTATTGCAGACTTGATTCAGATCATGAACTCATTCTGTTCAGTCTCCACAGATTGTAAGATTCCTCTCGATGATGCCACTGGTTTATTTATTCCATTGATTTTATTGTGGCTTGATGGCCTGGTGAAGGAAAATCATGCTACATATTGTTTTGAGAATTGGATCCAGATATTCTCTCACATGTGAACGTTCAGGTCATTTGCCTTCTGTTCAGCACCCTTGTGTTTTTGGCCTTTACAATCAAATTAATTGTCTCATTGTTTGCAGGTCTGGGAGACTAATTACACAGTGTTTTGCCATAGCCAGCCAGCCAATCATTTAAGCATAATTATTTTTTGACAAATTAAAGTGGGATCCGAGAACGTCCTTTAGCATCCATAAACGGTGTAATAAATCTTTTAGCTGAACACTTCCATCCAAAAGTGCTCGTACTACAGTACAGAGATTTAATGGTTCAGATGTTTACTGAGTGAAACACTTGTGAGTTCTCTCAGTGATTATATCATATTAGTGTTTAGGTTTCCAATGTCAACATCCATATCGAAGATGAACTGATTTAAGCTTTCAAACTGGTTTCCTGAACACTATGCTCATCAGCCACTGGTCAGATGAACAGATACTCCCGCCCCAAACTCTTTCTATTGGCTGAGTTACTGTTGTTGCCAGAAGTAGCAGTTTTTTTAAAATGTATTTTATGAAAACATTGTGGGAACATTGTTTTGAAATGGTTCTAAAATATTCAAATGTCCAGTTTTAAATGGATTATATCGTTAAAGTTACAAAAAACTTATTTCAGCATTCTTTTAACTTCTGTTACTTTAACCCAAAAGATTATTTGATTTTTTTAAAGTATTTTATGTTATTATGTACGTTACGAGAAAAGTTGTGTGTATGTTTTGTCTCAATTTTACGACAACATATATCAAATATTAATACATTTGTAAAAACATTCCATGCAAATATTTAGTCCTAACATTGTAGAAAAAGAGCAGCATGAACATCCTGCTCAACTTTTCCTTTTGTGTTTCACTGAAGAAGGGAAATTTTCTTTTTGAAACAAACTGTAAACAATTTCCACCAAATCTCTAAGTTTGATATAAATCAGAATGTGTGTGCGGCATTTCTCACACATGACAGAGCTTCAGTGAAACACTCACAATGTTTGTGTGTGTGTGTGTGTGTGTGTGTGTGTTTCTCCCATGCTGAGCCTCAGGCTGGGTTCTTCTACTCCTGTGCTTTTAAATGAAGTTCTATGCCACTCTGAACTCTCAGAGTCACTATGTAATAGACTGACTGAATGTTTGGGATCTGATCACAGATCAGCCAGAGAGTAACGGACTCTGTGTCTCAGCCTCTCACGTCCCAGACGGATGGACACGCCCACCACCCTCTCCACGACAACCTGCACACTTTACCACGGCAACTAGCTTTGTCATGTAGTCCTTACAACCCCATAACAGACCAACAGAAAGAGAGAGGGAGAGAGAGAGAGGGAGAGAGAGATCCAATAAAGAGTATTTAGGTCAGACGTTTATGGAGGAGGAGATGTTCAGGTTGAACTGTGCTTGTGTTTTAGTGGATATTACACCTGCGTTAGGCTTATTTCAGAGCTTTTAAAGCTCACAAGAACAATACTAGATTACATTGCGTGTCAGTAGATATTATTATTATTATTATTATTAACTTACATTCTCTATCATTTAAAAGACACAACACAATTAGTCCCAGTCAGCGCCATGTTTTAGATTTTGCAATGTGTATTTTCTTTTTTGACGTTTTTCCTTTGTCATCAATATCACTTTCCATCAAGTTAGACTTGTGAAAAATTCCCTTTAACAAATGACATCACCCAACAGGAAGTGACATTCTAGAGGCAAAACAGCGGCTCATATGTCAGTACGTTTGTCAATTGATTTTTGGATTGTGGGAACAGAAAACACCAGGAGACCGAGAGCTGGACTATAATGAGACAGACGGACACACAGACAGATAGAAAGACGGAGCACCTGCTCTCACAGTAATAGCAGCTGTATGCTAATCCATGTCTGACTCAGCACTGCGAACACACACATATACACACACACTCTCTCTGACAGTCCATTGGGATTGAAGGTGCCGTTGATCTCAAAGCATTTGGAAAAATAAGCATTTCTGCCAAAAGTGCCACTGTAAATGTGAGTGGGGTTGAGTTGAGCAGAGACTTAGATCATCATCTCGAGCTGAAGTGTGACTGACTTAAGAAAACCAAGTGAGGCGACACACCTGCGCTAGTTCACCATTATATATATGCAACAGATGGATTTTTGGCAGCTGCATTTCATCTAAAAGCTTTAGTGCTGCATTTTGAAACGACACATTTTCAACTTTTGAAAACTTGTAAAAACTTTCTCACTTGCTTTTACATTCAGATTCCAAATATGGCACATTTTCAAACGCCAATTGCTCTACTCTAATGTCCCTGCAGCTCAAACAGTAGATCATGGCACTGTTCCAAGGTTTTGGGTTCAATTCCCAGCAAAGGCATGAAGTGATGTCAAAGTGTACAACTTGAATGAACTGTCAGTTGTTTTGTGTTTGTCAAATGCATAAAGGTATATGTTTTGGGTGAAAGATCATCATGGTGTTTGGGTCTTTGTATCACATAACCAGCTCCATATGTATGTCTATGTCTTCCTCAGTAGCGCAAAAGGAACAGCATTGCACTTGTGATATGAAATGCACATGCATGATTCCGGTCACAAGTTACAATGAAAGTTCTTCAAAAAGCAAAGTAAAATTTTATGTTAGGTTTTTATTCCAGAGTTTAGGCGCTAAATAGGAAAATTTTCAAATCAAATAGCAGCTGATTTTGATATTCTAGGTATTCTCAAAACTCAGGCAATTTGATAATAACTAGAATATCCAAATCAACTGCTATTGGATTTGAAAATTTTCCTATTTAGTGCCTAAACTCTGGAATAACCTACCTAACATTGTTCGGGCGGCAGACACACTCTTGCAGACCCATCTCTTTATCCTGGCTTACACATAACACACTAATATGCTTCTAATATCCAAATCCGTTAAAGGATTTTTAGGCTGCATTAATTAGGTAAACCGGAACCGGTAACACTTCCCATAACACCCAATGTACTTGCTACATCATTAGAAGAATGGCATCTACGCTAATATTAGTCTGTTTCTCTCTTATTCCGAGGTCACCGTGGCCACCAGATCCAGTCTGTGTCCAGATCAGAGGGTCACTGCAGTCACCCGGATCCAGTACGTATCCAGACCAGATGGTGGATCAGCACCTAGAAAGGACCTCTACATCCCTGAAAGACAGCGGAGACCAGGACAACTAGAGCCCCAGATACAGATCCCCTGTAAAGACCTTGTCTCAGAGGAGCACCAGGACAAGACCACAGGAAACAGATGATTCTTCTGCACAATCTGACTTTGCTGCAGCCTGGAATTGAACTACTGGTTTCGTCTGGTCAGAGGAGAACTGGCCCCCAACTGAGCCTGGTTTCTACCAAGGTTTTTTTCTCCATTCTGTCACCGATGGAGTTTTGTTTCCTTGCTGCTGTCGCCTCTGGCTTGCTTAGTTGGGGTCACTTCATCTGCAGCGATATCGTTGACTTGATTGCAAATAAATGCACAGACACAATTTAAACTGAACAGAGATGACATCACTGAATTCAGTGATGAACTGCCTTTAACTATCATTTTGCATTATTGACACACTGTCTTCCTAATGAATGTTGTTAAGTTGCTTTGACACAATCTTTTTTTTTTGTTTAAAGCGCTATATAAGTAAAGGTGACTTGACTTGAATTAAAATTAATTGAATTAAAAAATTAATTTGAAAATCTTGAATCTGAGGGTACAATTAAAAAAAAAATAATTAAAATACAAATATTGAAAAAATCGTTCTCCAAATGTTCTGCAAATGAAGTTCTTAGCAATGCATATTACTAAACAAAAATTACGTTTTGATATATTTGCGGTAGGACATTTACAATATATCTTCATGGAACATGATCTTTACATAATATCCTAATGATTTTTGGCATAAAAGAAAAATCTATAATTTTGACCCATTCAATGTTTTTTTTTTTTTTTTGCTATTGCTACAAATATACCCCAGCTTTTGTGGTCCAGGGTCACAATTACTTATTTCTCAAAATAAATATGACTTGGCCATATTGGCATTTCAGCATGTTCCCACGGCGCCATGTCCAGGACAGATGTGAGACTATTTAAATGGTTAAAGACCTGTTCCATGGTAACCAGTGAGCCTCGGTCGCGTGGTTGGCGGGCTGGCCCGAGGAACAGTGTGTCCAGGCATCCGGCTGAAACTCTCCGACTGCCACTTCTGGGATCAAGAGTCTCCAACCTGCTATTCAGGTCTAAAAAAAACAAAAAACAGTAGCACAACAGCTTTCCCAGCTAACAGCATAACAAGTTAAGAGCAAATGTTCTTCTGTTAACATTAATAGAATGTTAGTTCAAAGTGTTCTGGTCTTTTAATATTAAAATAAAAACAACATTAGCACAAAAGGATTATTTATGTATCATTAATGAAATATTGGCCAATCTTAAAAGTTTTTTTTTTTTTAAACAGATGTTCCCCTAGTGGCAAGTAACCTTCCCTTAGTGTTGGCAAAATGTTTATATGGAATGTTCCCTTCATGTTTGAACTATGTTCACGTAACTAAGGAAAAACTTTTTGAAGACGTTTTAGAAGTGGACATTTTGAATGTTCAGAGGACATTCAGAGATAATATTTTCATAACTAAATTGGAACGGAAGCTAAATGTGGATTTATTTTATTTTATTTTATTTTAGCTGGACCATAATTTATTCCAGTCTACTCATACATCTAACAAAACTATGTTCTAAAAATGTTTTCAGAGAACCTTGCCCGACTGCTGAATACATTTGATGTTTTGAGTGAAGAACAGACCAAATGCACATAATTTCTCACTGATGATCTTCCCCTCTCTGAAACAGTGACGTGAAGCAGTGTGTGTGTGATCTTTTACACAAACGTTGTCAGGCTAAGCTTTAATAAGTAAAGCATAATTCATGGGCCGGGCCTAATTGAGCAGATTCTCTGGTGGATACTCAATCTTGATGCTCACTCTCGGGGCTGACATTTGGAGAGATGCACTTATATTTTATTTGAAGATAAATGTGCGCGCCTGCAGCCCATCGTTCTCACAGTGCTGCAGAGATATGGAGAGCGTGTGTCATCTGGCAGCTTTAGTATCTGCAAGTCAAACTTCTTCCATAATTAAGAGCTTTGAGGATGTTCAGCGACAGGCCAAGAGGAAGTGGCTGTATAACGGGGTAATAGGAGTGACACACGCTGTCTGGAGAATCAGCACAAACTCACCGGAGGAGTCAGGCTCAATCGCCATTGGGTTTCCACTCAAAACAAATGGGTGGCACATTTCATCATGCACCCAACACGGCGTGTTTCCTTGACGACTACCGGCCCCAGACCACGGCGGATGGATGCATGCATCTGGTGTGTGTGTGTGTGTGTGTGGGTGATGTGCTAAAATTCATCTGAGTGTCCTGATGGCACATGAACCTACACGCCAGTCTCTCACAGATATCAAATCCCAACTGTTTCTGCACTGCTACTAGTGCCAATGCATATAATGTGCCGACCCTGCTGCTTTAACCTGATCTAGAATCAAATTGATTCACTCATATAATATTATTGACGTGATTTTACACATTACAATTGAGCCTAAATATCAAAGGGATTTATTAGAAGTAATTTAAAAGTGATTAATTTAGATTATAAAAATGGTTCCTAAAACGTTAAAATGTCCAGGGGTGTGTTTCCCGAAACCTTTTTACATTACGTTGATCTTAAGTCATATCTTAAGCTGTACCTTAGCTTTAAAATGTGTGTCCCAAAATGTTCTTCGTTAAATTTACTTTCTGTAAGTCATACATTCATAACTTTCAACCTTATCACTGTTGACAGATCACTCCACTAGTGGCCAGCACTGTGCAAATAGCTTCTTTTACATCTCCGTCTATATGAATATAATTCTGAAATGGATCTATTTTCATACAATATTTTTCATACATTATTTTGAAAGGAAAATACAACAAAGAATATCGTTTACATGTAGTGTGTCAACTCTCTCTCTCTCTCTCTCTCTTCGTGTGTGGGCCGTGTGTCTTGAGTTTGAGCTCTGTCACGTTATTTTTTATCAACTATTTTTTCTTAAAAATCTATTTTATTCACCATCATTTTTGTTTCTATAAAGTGTGAATATATCCTCTATCATATTCTACAACGAAAACATCAAAGCTCCTAATCACTAGTTTTATTTTGATTTGTGACAACAATCTCTCTCTGAACATGGAGAAGACGAAATGGATTGTTGTTGACATCAGGAGACTGCACACTCAGCATGCTCCTCTGACCATCAATGGTGCGACTGTGGAGAGAGTGAGCAGCACCAAGTTCCTGGGTGTGCACATCACAGAGGATCTCTCCTGGACCGACAACACTGCAGCACTGGCCAAGAAATCATTGCAGCATCTCTACTTCCTCCACAAACTGAGAAGAGCCAGAGCCCTGACCCCCATCATGTGTACCTTCTGCAGAGGCACCATCGAGAGCATCCTGTCGAACTGCATCACTGTGTGGTATGGTGCCTGCAACGCCTCCTGCCGGAAGACCATTCAACGCATAGTGAGAGCAGCTGGGAAGAGCGTTGGAGTCTCTCTCCCCTCCCTCCAGAACATTTATTTTTTCAAATTTGAGATTTATACACAATCTGAAAGCTAAATAAATAATCTTTCAATTGATGTATGGCTTGTGAGACAATACTGTAGTTGGCCGAAATACAACTATTTGAAAATCTTGAATCTGAGGGTACAATTAAAAAAAAAAAATCAAAATACAAATATTGAAAAAAATCGTTCTCCAAATGTTCTGCAAATGAAGTTCTTAGCAATGCATATTACTAAACAAAAATTACGTTTTGATATATTTGCGGTAGGACATTTACAATATATCTTCATGGAATATGATCTTTACATAATATCCTAATGATTTTTGGCATAAAAGAAAAATCTATAATTTTGACCCATTCAATGTTTTTTTTTTTTTTTTGCTATTGCTACAAATATACCCCAGCTTTTGTGGTCCAGGGTCACAATTACTTATTTCTCAAAATAAATGTGATCATTGCTTTTAGAGGTGGATGGCTGCTGTTTGGGGATGCATTCTTGACAATAATTATACAGAAATACTTTGATGACAGACTTTCCTCAGGCATTTCAGAATGACCAAAACAACATGTAGATGCTGTGAAAGAGATCGATTCGCTGGTTAGTCAGTATATCCTGTCTCAAAGTTACATGACTTTTTCAATGCACATTGTGGAATTTATTCAGTAAATGTGTTTCCATAGTAGTTTATGCACATTTTTTTCTTATCAGATAAAAAGTTTAACCTACTCAGTTGTGCGCATTAGTTTCTTATACACATTCTTACAATGTATGTGTCAGGGACCTGACAAGCCCAGTCCCATCAACCTCACAACGATCACTCTCCCCACAGTACTAATCACCCGCACATGTTCACCATTAGCAACCTCATCACAGTGCACTATAAAACACTCAACACAGCCCTCAGTTTAGCGTCAAACCTCCCACAGAAACAGACCATACTCTGTTGTCTCCTGACCATCTGAAGCACCAAGGATTCCAAGACATAACGTATACTCACCTTTGAAAACACTAACCTCTGTCGTTGTCCTACTGCTTCCAGGACTCATCTGAACTTCCACTGTTTCCCTCCAAGCTTGTTTGGTTGCATCCGCATCTGAAAGAAAAGGAGACAAGTATTTACGAACTGTGACGGCTTGGTATTGACGTATCTCCAGTAGACGTTCTCACCTGCATTCAGCCCCACACTGAGTAATCTGCACTGAACCCACACCAGAAGTCACTGAATACTCACCTTGCACTTGTGATTCTGAAATAAAACACTGTGTTTGGATTCACTTACCTCTGCCTCTCGTCTATATCCAGACAGAAGGTTTGACCAACACCGCTATGAATCCAACGCAGCTCGAAGACAGTGCTTCCACAGACACCGCTCCCACGCTGGTGTACATCGCCAACCCTGCCTCTCGACCAGCGACCTTCTCTGGCCGGGCGGAAGATTGCAACGGGTTCATACTGCAATGCTCACTCACCCTTGAACAACAAGCCGACCAATATCCCGCGGAAAGATCCAAGATCTAGTTTATCATCCAGCAGTTATCCGGGGCAGTGTTAAGGTGGGCTGAAACACTGTGGTTTCAAGAGACTGCGGTCACCTCTTCATTACAGAGTTTCATCAGCCATTTCAAATAAGTATTTAGGTGTCCAGTAGGCGATTCATCTGTCAGCGACCAACTATTACAGTTACGTCAAGGTAAAAAATCAGTTTCTGAGTACTCCCTGTACTCAGACGCTCAAACACCAGTACCCGTTCCCCATCAGAACTCACCCGAAGCATTCCCAGAATCGAAGTCAGAGAAGATGCAGGTAGAAACCCACAGACTGTCTCAAGCAGAACGCAACTGTCAGCGAGAACTAAAGTTATGCCTCTACTGTGGGAACGAAGGTCACTTTCTATGAACATGCCCATCTTGTCCTCCTTGGTTACTGGTGAGTTAAGTTCTCCACCAACCTTCTGTATAAGCCCCATTAACGATATCACTGACTCTGAAGTCTCGAGATTTCAATATTGCTGTCGCCGCCATCGTGGACTCCGGATCAGCAGGCATCTTCATATCAGGAGATCTGGCCAAGACTCTCAAGCTCCAAAGAACCTGTACACCCAAGCCGTACTCCATCCATGCCATGACTGGGGAACTTATCAACAAGGGGTTTGTAACTTTTCAGATATCACCCTATGTGTTGAGAACATCCACCATGAACTATTTAACCCGTTCATTCTTGAGAATAGCCAAGCTGACATCATCCTGGGTCGCCAATAGCTCATCCGACACCCACCCACCATCAATTGGAAATCTGGGAAAATTCTGAACTGGGGCTGCAACTGCCTATCCACCAGCATCACAACCCCCATCCAACCCACAGGCGACCAACCCGAACCAGTTTTAGTGAGTTCCACTTCCATTGAAAGCCCCAAAGAAAGCCTATCAGTCACTATTCCTCCATGTTACTCATCTTTTTTAGATGTGTTCAATCCCATTGAAGCCTCCAAGCTACTGCCACACCGACCTTGGGATTGTGCTATCGATTTTATCCCAGGTGAACCCATTCCCAAGGGTCGGATCTACTCGTTATCTATCCCCGAACAAGCTGCCATCCAAAAATATGTCGAAGAAGCCCTGCAACAAGGGTACATCAGACCTTCCACCTCTCCAGCTGCCGCCAGCTTCTTCTTTGTCCCTAAGAAGGACAGGGGCTTGTGGCCCTGTATAGCTTATAGAGCTTAAAAGCACAGTGCAATTCAGTTATCCACTCCCTCTAATCCCATACTCCCTCAAACAACTCTGAGAAGCCTGCATATTCACCAAGCTGGACCTGAGAAGTGCATATAACTTAATCAGAATTCGAGAAGGGGATGAATGGAAAATGGCATTCATCACCCCCGCAGGGCACTATGAATACCTTGTGATGCCGTATGGCCTGGTAAACGCCCCCTCTGTGTTTCAGAGTTTGATGGACGAGGTCCTCCGAGAATTCCTGAACCACTTCATTTTCATTTACATCTATGACATTCTCATCTTCTCCAGCAATAAAACCGAACATCAGCGCCATGTCTCCCAAGTACTCCACCACTTTCGCCAGCACTTAACCAACTAATACTAGCACTTTTCCTTCTTTTCTTGTCTTTCCATTTATGGTAAGAAGTTTTTTATAAAAAAAAAAGAAACCCTGGCTATACATTCTGTACTAGACTAACTGAGTCTTGTCATGGCACTTGTATACTGTTGTTGTTCTCTTGTTGACCTGACTGCTTCTATTGTTCTCATTTAGTAAGTCGCTTTGGATAAAAGAGTCTGCTAAATGATTAAATGAAATGTAAATGTACTCCAACAGCTCCAACACTTTTCCAACAGAAAAGTGCATTTTCCATCAACCCCATCCAGTGGGATCTCGAAGACCAGCTCCTCGAGTGGTCTCAAAGTATGCATGTTCCTCCAGAGTGTCCCGCTGGCAAAATCTACATGCCTGAAGATATCTGCACTTCCCTCATCTCCTCCACTCTTTCGTCTGTTGGAACAGGTTACCCCGGCATTGGTAAAACATACTCTACCCTCCAGCAGAAATACTGGTGGCCGAACATGCACGATGACATCAATGCATTTATCCAGGGATGCACACTCTGTGCCATGACCAAGGTCCCATGCCAGCTACCCACCGGGAAGTTACTCCCGTTGCCTTTCCCTCATCGTCCCTGATCCCATATTGGAGTCGACTTTGCCACTGATCTCCCAGTCTCCGACGGTTACACATGCATTCTTGTGGCCAACAATCAATTCTCTAAGTCATGTAGGTTAATCCCCCTGAAAGCCCTGCCTACAGCCTTTGATAATGTGGAGTTACTGTTTGAACACATGTTCCGCAATTTCGGCATTCCTGAAGACATCGTGTCGGACAGAGGACCCCAGTTCATCTCCAGAGTGTGGAGGTCATTCTTCGCCCTCCTCAATGTTACAGTGAGCTTTACTTCGCAGACAAACGGCCAAACCGAATGAAAAATTCAGGATATCAGCCGCTTCCTTATGACATTCTGCCACACCTACCAAAACCTTTGGAGCCACTATTTAATCTGGACAAAGTATGCCCAAAACTCCCTCCGACAGACATCCACAAACCTGACCCCGTTCCAGAGTGTCCTGGGCTATCAGCCTCCACTGTTCCCCTGGTCCGGTGAGCCATCAGAAGTCCCTGCCATGAATGCTTGGTTCCAAGACAGTTAGAGGGTTTGGAACCAGGCACACCACCACCTTCAACAGGCAATAAATTGCCACCGGTATTTTGCTGATACTCACCGCTGCCAAACTCCCACCTACCAACCTGGGCAACTAGCATGGCTCTCCACCCGTGTTATCTGGTTGAGGCAACCATGTCTTATGTTTAGCCCAAAGTACATCAGTTCATTTCCTGTGGAGAGACAAATTAACCCGGTCACTTACCAACTTCGACTACCCGCTCAGTGTCAAATACACCCCATCTTTCTTTTCATCAAACCCCATCACTTACCTGTCTCTGTTCACTCTGCAGACCCAGCCCCTGATGATAAACCCCCGATACCGCCCATAGAAGCCGAGCCCATCTACATGGTCAAGGAGATACTGGACTCCCAACGTCGTGGTGGGCGACTCGAGTACCTGGTGGACTGGGAGGATTATGGTCCAGAAGAGAGGTATTAGGTACCTCGTCAAGATATCCTCGACCCCAATCTGCTCGCCGAGTTTCATGTTCACCATCCGGAGAATTCACCCCCACGACCCCGCGGCAGACCCCCACGACTTCGGGGGCCAAGGTGGAGGGGGGGCTAATGTCAGGGACCAGTCAAGCCCAGTCCCATCCACCTCACAACGATCACTCTCCCCAGAGTACTAATCACCCGCACCTGCTCACAATTAGCAGCCTCATCACAGCGCACCATAAAACACTCAACATAGCTTCAGTTTAGGGTCAAACATCCAACAGGAACAGACCATACCCTTTTGTCTCCTGACCACAGAAGCACCAGAAGTAACTGAATACTCACCTTGCACTTGTGATTCTGAAACAAAAACACTGTGTTTGGATTCACTTACCTCTGCCTCTCGTCTATATCCTGACAGTATGCGCATCTTGCCATATCTATCCAGCGTTTTTTTATGCAATAATCCAAAATGCACAAAAAAATAGGTGGATAGAAACATAGCTAGTACTGCACATATGTTTTTTATGTGCATTTTTTAAATGTATGCACATCTTGGTGTTTCCATCCAGGGTTTTTTTATTCGATAATCCAATATGCACATCGAAATAGGTGGATGGAAACATAGCTATAGAGTCCACGATGCAGAAATATGTGAGTGACACGTTTGACAGTTGCAAACCTTATGATATTATAAATAACAGTCAGAACAAGATCAACTCTACAAAAATTTACAGTATTGCACATTTGAGTGCTTTGTGTTTGAATGAAGAGATCCCCGTGGATTTCAACCAAGCACTGACACTGACACATAATCAACAAAGAAAGAATGAACGAATCTCTACACTTTGTCTTGAAGAATTTCCACACAAGGTAAATAATGTAAGGAGGATGTTTTCTCTTTTCTTTGATAAACCACTATATGCTATTTAATTTGTAAAAAAAAAAAAAAAAAAACATGAATTATTTCTATCTAGCCAAGTTTTGTGTGAAACTTTCCCGTTACATTAAATGTGAATGTCTAAATATTCACCCGACAACAAATTCAGCAGCTTTTAGATCTTGTTGGTGCGATTTTATTTTACATCATATTTTGATGTGGCTGATGGGCTATCAACCCTGGTTGTGGAGTAAATGAAGACACTACAAAACCATTTCTTACAACATTCTGCTAACATATTCATACCCACAAAATAACTCTTTTTGAATGTGTATTTTTATTATTCTAAGAAAGTTAAAATAGGATGTTGTTTTCTTGCATTGATTAAAATGTTATTTAAAAGTTTCTTAAAATGTTCTAATAATGCTATTTTCTCAAAAAAAAAGATTTTTTTCCATCGTTGAATTGCAGTTTTATGAAACATCACATACAAAAACACACACACAAAGACACACAAACAGCTAAAAACTCATTCAGAAAATACACATTGTTGTTCCTCTTGAATGAGTTCTGCAAGACACTAGCTTGATGTTTTGATCACTAAATGTGGCCCATGAAAGCACACTCTAATTCATGTTTTCATGTGTCCGTATCTGGATTTTATTGATGGGACCAGAGATTTATTCTGCTTTGCAGTTATGAGCAAAAGAATGATTACGGCAGCAGGATAATGTTTTAGTTATCGAGTCTCTGTGTTAATTATTAATCTATGAATCTATACTAAATGAGTTTATCGGTGATCGAGTGAACAGAAGGCTGCTCTGTTGTCCAAACACGGTTAATGAATTCATTTCATCTTCATGATTGGCGTTTGGATGTTGGAGGCCTCCAGAAAAACAAAACAAAAAAACTGTGGGATTTAAATTCAGTAGCATTTGTATTTGGCTTTGTTTGTATGTTGTTGTTTTCGTCCTTTGGTTGTTGTATGAAGATGAAATGCATTATTTAGTTTGCAAGCGACACAACTAAATGTAAACAGATTAAAATTTGAACATTAAAGGGAAAAGGATCTCAAAGGGAATAGTCAATGTAACCCAGTTTCATGACTTCTGAGCTACTGGATAAATAGAAGTGCTGGAATCCAGTCCGTGTGTTTGAGGAGAGAGATTCTGTTTAAAAGACACACGCAATATAAACAATTAACACGCTGATTAACTGGTCTCTATTTACACTTATATTCATTGATTCAACTCTGAGGCCTGAAACAAAAGTGTGTGTGTGTGTGTTTGCATAATGAAGTTCATGTGCTACTGCTGAATATTAAAGGTCCCGTTTTTCGCACTTTTTGAAGCTTTGATTGTGTTTACACATAGACTGTAAAAAAAGATGGACGACTCGCCTTCGCTCTCTTCCATTGGTCAAAACTGAAGCCGCCAGTGTCCCGATATGGTGCTGACATCTTGGACTTGCGCCTGCGCAGATAGCGATCTAGGGACCAGTTCTGCGCAGTAGCTATGCGCAGTAGCAAGCAGGAAGTTAAGCCTTAAAGCCGCGAAATCAACGGCCCCGCCCCTGTGCCCCGCCCTCACTCTCCCTCGCAGAATGCACATACCGTAATCTGCACTGTTTTGGAAGTGGAGTCCTGCTCCTGTGAACTCTGTCTGCTCCGTTCCACTCCAATCTCATTAAAATAAGGTAAATACCATCTCCTCAGTCCTCCGAAGATCATGAAAAAAGCCTGTTGACGCTTCAGGGCCTCCTCCAGAGAGCTGTCAATCACAGCTGTCAATCACGACGTCACACCACCGTTTTTAGAGCATTAAATAACTATCTAAAAAACAACTTATTTTAAAAACGAACACTTGAATTTACATTAGCGTGATACAAACTACAGTAAATGACAAAAAAACAGCTTCGGAAAAAAGATATTTGAAGGGTAATTTAATTGTTTAGTTGGTCTCGCGTCCCATTGAATAACATGGGGAGGCGGGGTTTATGACCTATACTAGGACCACTCACCAGGGGGCGATCGAGACGTTTTGGCTTCACTTTTCAGGACTTGTGCGGCACGCTTGTGTTTACAGTGTGCAATATAAAATGTGTTCATGTTTCGCGTGTAAAAAAACGCAGTATTTTTCACACAATTCACCTATCTGTATAGCGCTGTTTTCCCTGTCATAAAAACGGGCTGATGACTTCCTTGTTCTATAAAGTCCCTCCCTCAGAAATACGTAATGAGTTCTGATTGGGCCAGCGGTTCCTGTGTTGTAATTCGACACCAGCTGAGCTCACGCTGCCCTCCTGGAAACACAATTGGACTAGTTTTGAGAAGCAAGTGTGCAGGAGCATGTGCTGGAGATGTACTTATAATCACAGGAGCGTTTTTACAGACGAGATGCGCATGAAAATCGCATTTGTTTTTTTGCACAGCCCTAACATCTAGTTAACAAAGCTAAACAGCGTTGCCCTTTGTGTAATAAGTTACAGAAACTGTTAAACGCACCAACTTAAATAATAAAATACACTTACCGGTTGTGGTCCATAAACAATGCCTTCTCCAGACAAAAAGGGAACTGCTCCATCTTTCAGGAATAATCTTTGTGTGAATCCTGCATTAAACTGATTGAGATTGAGGAAGCTGTCCTCAGCAAAATGTGCTGCACATAGTTTTACATGTGGATTATAATTTTCGGGAACTGAGTTAAACATAAATTGTAACCATAAATCTCCATGTACAGCGTCCCTTGGAAGCCCAAACAAAGATGATTGGACTCCGAGATGAAAATAACAGTGTTTCGACGGCATGGCGACAAACACAAACGCAGCTCTTCTTCTTCTCCGTCGGAGCACAACAAGACCACGCCCCTTTTTGACGAGTCCAAATGGCTCGTTTTTTGTAGGTGAATTCTGTTAAATAAATATCTCGCTTGGCATTGAACTTTGAGCTTTAGAATTTTACAGATATTATTTATACTCTAACAACAACATTACACACTAACTAAAGTTTAAAACATGGCATCACGAAGAACGGGACCTTTAAGGGTTCACACAGTGTCTTGTCTGGTTAATGAAATAATCGCTCTGTTGAGTTGCATCGTTTGGTTGAACTAGTTTACAAAAACAGTTTGATTGACTCGTTTGGGATTTAAACTGAATCAGTTGCTAAATTTTAAATCAAAATTTGCGCCCTTTTTTCTATGAAGTGACAAGCTCACTGCTTGTCACTGCAATGCATCTTTCAAGCTCCAGAAAGGACATCAAAACTTGATAAAGGTATCAGAAAAATTTCATAACAGCAAGATTCATGTGAAACAAATTTAAAGTGTTATTTATTGCAACCTATCCTTCACAAAAGCTTGTGTCTTGTCCGTGTTAGTGTCGGGTATTCAGAAATGCATTCAGTTTCTACACACTTAATAAACAGTGCTCTTTTGGGTCTTAACCCAATATTGACCCAGGCACACTTATTATAGCCCCAAATACACAATGCTGTTTAACAATAATGTCAAAATGCACAGCACTTTTGTATCTATATAGTTTAATGCACAAGTTTCATTAAGGACCATTTATGTGCATGTAAAGAACATTTAAGTGAAAGTGACATGACATACAGCCAAGTATGGTGAACCATACTCAGTAATTGTGCTCTGGATTTATCCCAACCAAAGAGCACACATAGAGCAGTCAACACACACACAGCAGTCAACACACACACCCGGAGTGGTGGGAAGCGGTGGGAAGCACCACCTCAGTCGTGGTATTGAAGGAGGAGAAAGCACTGTACATGTAAACCCCCCCCCCCCCCCCCTCCAATTCCTGCCGACCCGAGACTCAACTCGCAACCTTTGGGTTACGAGTCCAGATCTCTAACCATTAGACAAGATTTGGACCATTTAGAAAGATTCCATTGATGTTAAAGGGTCTTCTTGGCACCATCAGTGAAAAATAAAGAACCTTTACGTTTATTGTGTTTAGAGCACTGTGTTTCTTCAGAAATGTATTTGATTTATTGTGATTCATATTGATCATTTTATGTATTCAATTAGTGCTCAGTCAGGGATCACTGGTGTTTTGTTTTTCGGAATGATCTGTCACTTTGTGTCTCTTGTAGAACTTTATTTTGTGCTGGTAATGTGTGATTTGACACAGGACAGGTTTTTCAGGCCTGCAGAGAGAATTCAAATTGTGCAGCTTTGATGTCAGTGTTTTAGACGGCTGAAAAAAAAAAAGTGTGTGATTCACAGAACAGGTGCAGACGCCGATATTCACACGGATCGCGGCTGCCACGGAAACGGACGCACAGCTTGCCGAAGACATCGTTCATGTGAAGTTATTTACATGTGTTCTGAAGCAGGAGTTATGCCTAAATGCAAATGAGACTCATTATGAGAGGCTTTATAATAGTCATTAGTGAATGCTGTTCGAGAATGCTAGAAATATTTTTGCCTTTATTACATTATTTATATTCATGCCACCTGCTAGTGGACACGGAGTGTGTCAGATCTGATATGTTCAGACGTTTGCTCTCGGTCAGACTGTCTTACAGGAGAGATGTTGCATTACTTGGCCAGAATAAGCTGTATAAATGACCAGGCTTTATCCTGATAATGAAAATGTGGCATTGGGGTCTCAACCTAATAGTCTTAAAACCACTAAACTACCATCAGCCCTGACCATTAACCATTACACTAGTTTAATTCAGGCTTTGGGAAGGTGTTCATCAAAGTATAATTTTAAATGTATTTTTGAAAGGCTTTAGATCCATCCCCAGATAATGGCTGCTAATGTCACTGACCCGTGTGTGTTCACCTACAAAGCACGTTTCTGTATTACTGACTGTAGCCGATATTCTTTGGACGTGTGATTGTGTTTGTCCTCATGACGTCTGACTGCAGCTCTCAAGACAGAACAGAGATCTTCCCTCAATCTCTGGCTGCTGTCATTCAACTGCTAAATCCATATAGGATTCCATTCAGTCTATCCATCTCATCTCATCCTCACAATGGGGGCAAGACGGAGCGAGAGAAAGAGGAAGGAGGAGAAAGAAAGGAGGGCTGAGATTAGAAGAGAGAGAGACTGTAAGTCCTCAATGAATCTCTAATCCTGTCATATTCTCGGATCTGTGAGACGTCAAGCACTCTCAGGTTTGTGTTGCTTATGTACAGAGATGGTTGAAGTCTTTAAATTGCATTTTGAAAACATTCACATTTGTAGTTTTGCATCAAAAGACCCTTTTATTAAATCACTGGTCTTTCCTCATCTTGTACCTTGACATTTGTTCTTTCAAATCAGACGTTACTCAGAAAAGTAATGTGACTTTTACAAATTGTGATTGAGCTTGTGGGAAGGTTAAATACTTATGTTTTGAAGAAAATAATCATAACTACCACCAACCTGTGATTTTACATCATAGAAGAATAGTATAGAATAGATGTATAAATCTAAACCACCATCCTCCTAAATCTTTAATCCCTAAATCACCATCATCTTTGATTATTAAACTCCAAATAACCATCATCCTTGATCTTTAACACTGAAATCACCACCATCTTAGATGTTTAACTCTATACCACCATCATTATGGATCTTTAACCACTAAATCACCATCTTATTTGATTTTTAAACTCAAAACATCAGTTCATAATCCTTGATCTTTGACACCGTAATCACCATTGCGTTTGATGTATAACTCTAAACCACCATCATGCTTGATCATTAACACCGAAATCACCATCATATTTGAAGTTATCCCTAAACCACCACTACCGTTAATATTTAACTAACAAACAACCATAATTTCTGAACTTACCAGTAAAGCAAGGTCTGTCCTTATATGTAACCACTTAATCAACCCTGGGAAATTTAACCCTTTAAAGAAATTACTCAAACACATTCAGTTAATGTCCCAGGAAATGTTGTGCTCTGTTTAAGGTGAAATAGCAATATATCAGCAACATCATGATCAATTCAATGCTACAGAATGCAAACAAATACAAATTCAAGCTGCAGCGCTGAGACTGCAGTCAGATGAACCCAAACTTTGAGTTTAATTTGCTATTTTTGAGTGTTTCCTTCAGAAGCTTGACATTTTTCAGATGTTTAAAAGCCGATAAAGCCCCCAGCTCGAGTGTGTGTGCACGCAGGGTGTGTGTTAAAGCCTGCGGTAAGACCATTGGCTCAAAGGAGATAATGACTAGAGCTGCCTTCTCTACAGATCACCAGACAGAAAAAGTGTGTGTGTGTGTGTGTGTGTGTGTGTGTGTGTGTGAGAGAGAGAGAGAGAGAGAGAGAGACTTTGATACTCACTCAGGTTGAAAAGTATTGAAACTACACCAACACACACACACACACACACACACATGTAACATGCTCTTGCACACACTCTCAACAACAGATAATTGCTGACAGAACTACATTAACACATTTATAAAGTGAAAAGTTGATTTTGTCCTCAACTGATGAAGTGAGACATCCACTTGAACTGATACTTATTCAGTTTTACACACACACACACACTAATTTATATGTTGTCATGTTGTACTGATTTTGTGCTTTGATCAGTCTATATTTCTTATTTCAGTATAATATGAAAGTTAAAGTTAAAGTGATAGTGACGTAACGCGTGGTCAAGTATGATGTCCCATACTCAGAATTTGTGCTCTGCATTTAACCCATCTAATTTCAAACACACACACACAAACTGTGAACACACACCTGGAGCAGTGTTCGTTGCCTTGCTCAAGGGTCTGGTATTAAAGGTTTAGTTAACCCAAAGATTTAAATTTGTCCATCTTCTACTCACCCTTGAAGCATCCTAGGTGTGCGTGACTTTCTTCTTTCAGAATAATCCAGTCTGAGTTATGTAAAATAATTACCCTTGCTCTTCCAAGCCTTTCAATGAGGGTAAGCAGGTGTTTGTTGTCAACAGTTCAGTTCGCACGGCTCCGGGGGTGAATAAATTCCCCCTTTAGCGAATCCCTGTGTCTTTGAGAGAAAAATATCCAGATTTCAAATGTAATGAAAACTTTTTTTCTAACATCTGCTGACTGTGGGATATGGTAGATGTGCAGGCGGAAACAAAGTTTCCTTACATTAGCAAAGGAAAACCAGTCTCCTCTTGGCTTATTTCGAAATCATCTGATGTTTTTCTTTACAAATCCTCGTTTTGTGCTTTTTATTTGTACCAGCATTTTGTTTTGTTCTCTCTCCGCACTCGTCACAAACCAGATATCGGTCTCCACGTCTTCTGGTTCCACACAGTCAGTAGTTAGAAAAAAGTATTTATTACATTTGAAATCTGGATATTTATCTCTCAAAGACGCATGGATTCACTACAGGGGGACTTCACCCCTAACCCCCCCCCCCCCCCCCCCCCCCTTCACCCCACTATTCACCCCCCGGAGCAGTGTGAGGGGCGTTTTATTACGAATGCACTAGCTTTATTTCACGTCTTCTGAACAGTTGAGAACAAACACCTGCTTACCCCCATTAAAAGACTTGGAAGAGCAAGGACAATTTTTTACATAACTCAGACTGGATTATTCTGAAAGAAGAAAGTCACACAAACTTGAAGAGTTTGGAGAGGGGCACTGGTCATTCACTGCTCCCACCTACAATTTGGGTTATAAGTCTGAAAGATCTGAGGAATTACTCAGATTGATATTTACATGACGTTGGCAAATCCACAGCAAACACTATTCAATTTCAACGCAATTCAAAGGCCTCGTTCTCATAGTTAACCACTAAACAACCATCATCCCCAAAATCTAACCCTTAAACCACCATCAGCCCTAATATTTAACCAAGAAACTATCATCCATTCTCATAGTTAACCACTAAATAACCATCATCCCCAAACTTTAACCCTTAAAACACATTCAGTTATGATTTTAACCAGTAATTTATGATCTGTTTTTACAGTAAACCACTAAGAAACAATCAGCCCCAAACTTTATCCCTTAAACCACCATTAGCCATGATCTTTAAGCAGTAAAATCTTGTCCTTATATTTAAACACTAACCAACTATCAACACTAACCTACAGTCACCGTAGATCAGATTGAGAGAAATGTGTCTAATCCGCTTACATGTCTGTACATGTATGACATGCCAGTAGCAGATATGAAGGCAGTGATGATGAAAGCTCACATGTGCATATGAATTATCTTAATTTGAGGGATTTTCCCAGTAAATACTAATATGTGCGATTAATTGTGATTCATCTGGGCAGTTTGTCAGCATATCATACTTCAATAATTCAATTAAAATTTGAATTGATTGACAGTAATAATAACATGATATTGTATCAGTGGATTGGTAAAAGTCTTCAATTTCAGCACAGAAAAATGTAATTGTGAGCTTCATTACTCTTGTTATTTTATGCACTAGTTGTAGTTCACCAGTATAAAAACAAAAGGATGGTGGATTTACCCATCATGAAACTGTAACTTCCCATGATCCAGTTCAGCCTCTAATGGAATGATCCTTCATTTCATATCCAAACAATAGTGTTTAAAGGACAAGGGCTGGTTTCCACTCTGTCGATCTGGCCTCATTTTTCTTCATATGGAGTTTAATGTACATGACAGTAGAGTCTGTGATAGAAATGCACCACATGCCGATATCGAACTTTCATTACGCCGCTCCAGTGCCATGACATTCAGACAAACAACATGGCTAACTAAGAAGGACAGCCACTTCTTTACAGATAACCTTCATGTGCACACACACACCTTCACATGAACGACATCACACAAGGCCACGTGTGTGTGAGTGTGTGTGTGTACACTAACGTAGCGTGTTAGAAAGAAGGACATTGTATAAAGGTCAAAAAATACATTCAGTGAACAAGATGATAAAAATAAATGTGAATTTCATTTAATCTCCAGATTAAATCCCATCCCAAAAGTGTGTGTTTATAATTACAATGAATATAATGGTAACAAATACCAGTTTGCAATATCAAACAACATAACATACTGTTTTTGTAAAGCTAAAATAGCTGGAAGCAAAAGGCACCAGAAGTATTGCACATTAAAAAATGAGAAATAGCTGTGCAATTCTTATGCTAAAAATGAGATGGAGAGTTTCTTAGATTTTGGGGTGAAATCAGAGTCACACATGATTAATGAGATCCTCCTTTCATTCAGTGCTGATGTGTAAGTCTAACTGTCTAAGGACATGATTACACATGCTTAACATGAGCGCAATTCACCACGCATCATTTGGCAGCTACAGCTGTGTGTGTGTGTGTGTGTGTGTGTGTGTGTGTGTGTGTGTGTGTGTTGAGCACTCAAGAGAAAACCTTCTGGGATCTGAAGAGTCTTTAGTGAAATTCCCGTGCTGCAGTGAAGATGATTTCTGAATGTAATGTGTGTAATTGAGATGAGAGATTCTGAGCATCTGAATACACAAACACATCATTATTTACATAAAACAAGCCATTTTTGTAGCAGAAACATCAATCATAGAAAAGCTGTAATATATATTATTTATATTTATTTATATATTATTTATATTTATATATTATTGTTATTAAATATTTAAATTAAAATAATCATAAATATGTAGGCTAATAAATAATAATAATAATTTGTCCTTGCACCTATTTAAACATTTTAAAACCAAGATACATTTACAAGAGAAGCAAAATTAAATAAGATACTAAGTTGTTTTTTGAAATAAATGATCAAAAACGTTAGTTTATGATTATAATAATGAAAAATAAAAATAAAAATCTGCCAACAGGGGTCAGAAAAATCTACATAATTCAAATGGAAAACATTTTTGCCCAAAACCCTAAATGTGTGACCATATAAAATGAGCTTTATTTTTATTCATACTTATCTATTTATTTATGCATTTATTTGGGACAGTTAGACAGTGATTCGAGAGACAGTAAGACAACATCAGTGCATTTCTTTCTTAAGGTCACAAGAAGTGTCTGTACACGCTGCTGTAACCAAATCAGACCTGATCTCAGACCAAATCCATCATCGTTTCCCCGGATCAATAAAACACCTCAGACTGGATCACCGATCTGTGTGTGTGTGTGTGTGTGTGCGTGTGTGCGCGTGTGTGTGTGTGTGTGTGTGTTTGAGTGCGTGCGTGCGTGTGTGCCTGTGTGTTTGTGTGTGTGTGTGTGTGTGCGTGCGTGTCTGTGTGTGTGTGTGTGTGTGTGTGTGTGTGTGCATGTGTGTGTGTTAGAATACAGACACTATATTGTTGAACATAATAAAGGTTGTTTTATCAGTTTGACCTGCACTAATCTTTACTCGCTCTCACTGAATAAAAGGAAACTTGGACCACATCGGCCCATCTTTACCAGCCACAGTCAACTACACCAGCAGGCCTTTTTTTTTTTAAATTCTTACTTTGTATATAATTGCATATAATATTACATTTATACAACAGTCAGATGACACAAGTGTGTAAATACATAAGGACAACAGAGTGTCTTTAAGAACCCTTTTGCGCAGAACTACTTCCTTCCGCCACAGACTCAGATCTCAGTTTAACAGTTTAATAGCTGAGTTCAAGCCTTCATTACTAATTTGATTAATTCGATTCGACGGTATTAAAAGCTCTCTGTATTATATGTAGAGTATATGAGAGAGAGATGGGCTGAGAGTGTGATTACCTGCATGTGACACAGCATTCATTCTTCAGCTCAGTCTCATATTCACAATGAATCATTAGTTTGAATGTCCATTGAGGAAAGCGATATCTTTGGCGTACTATCTTTCATCTGATTTCCAATGACAGCGCTACTCACTGCATTTGTTAACTGGAACATACAAGCTGTTATTAAAAGTAAAAATAACTTCAGTTTCAGTCTATTTTTTTGTGGGCAGTCATTGCCTAATGGTTAGAGAGATGGACTTGTAACCCGAAAGTTGTGGGTTTGAGGTCCGGCAGTCTCAGGTCTAGCAAGAGTTGTAGATGGAGGGAGATGGGTTAAATTCAGAGCACAAATTCTGACTATGGGTCACCATACTTGGCCACAAGTCACTTCGATTTAACTTTAACTTTCAATATAAAATATACCGCAGACTCATAAAACAGTCTATTGTCACAATCTACTGGTGGAATAATGTCACTAAAAACACCATCACAAACACACACTGTTTTCCAATACTAAATACTACTATGAATATAAAATAGTATATTTAATAATAAACAGCTACAACAACAGCCATCATAAAAGTTGCTTGAAAATTCTGTGAAAAGTACAAAGGCAGCACTCTAATAAACCACATTTAAGTTACATATCTGCAAATATATTTCAGATATGTTCACTGAAAATAGACCTAACAGAGCACTCAGATCATTAGGATCGAGTCAGTTAGAAATACCAAGGGTTCACACAAAACAAGGGGAGTCCTCCTTTAGTTACTATGCCGCCCGCAGTTGGAATCAGCTTCCAGAAGAGATCAGATGTGCTAAAACACTAGTCACATTTAAATCTAGACTTAAAACTCATCTGTTTAGCTGTGCTTTTATTGAATGAGCACTGTGCAATGTCCGAACTGATTGCACTGTATTTTATGTAAAATATTTTTTTCTTTTTAACTGTTTTAAATTCATTTTAAATAAGTAAATTTTTACATAATTTCCAAAGTTTTAAAATTGCTTGTTTTTATTTTTGTATTATTTTTCTTTGACTATTTTACTTTATTTTATGTAAAGCACTTTGAATTACCATTGTGTACGAAATGTGCTATATAAATAAACTTGCCTTGCCTTGCCTTGCCTCACATAAAATATAACGTGACGAGATTTTGCCCTCAGCTAAAACTGTTTGCTCTGGAACAAATAATAGATTCATGAGACCAAAGACTGCCCATTAGAATGACCTAAAACAATTATATCTCATGTTTATCCTCTATAGAGATATCAGAGCCAGCTTTTATTTCCAGAAGATCTGGCCAAGGTGAGGCTGCTCTCGGCGTGTTCATGCCCTGGAGCTCACATCTCCGGAAACGTCAAAAGCAAATATATATATATATATATATATATTAGATTAGATTAGATTAGATTCAACTTTATTGTCATTATGCAGAGTACAAATACAGAGCTAATGAAATGCAGTTAGCATCTAACCAGAAGTGCAAGAATATAGTGTTTTATATACATAAAAGTGCAGAGTAAGTGAAGCTATGATATACAGAATTAACAGTGGAGTTGCTATGTACAATATTGATCAGAGTATATACAGAATATAAATATGAATGCAATGTAGGGATTGTATGTACATTATGAACAGAGCAATGAAGGATTATATATACATTATGAAAAGCAGGAACGTGAGAACAGTGGTAATAAATACAGTTGGATGAGTGTGCAAAAGTATTGTTGAACAATGTATTATATGCAAAAAACAGTAGTGCAATGATATTTTTTGTAGAAATAGTTTACTGTGCTTGTACAGTAACAACTTTAGACAGTTTATAGTGTAATAGCTTTAATCATGTGCAGTCTGTGCAAAATATGAATAGTGCAAATAATGTATGTAAAGTACTGTGACCAGTGCAGTAAAAGAGCAGGTGCAGGTTAGATTGGTGGGGTGGCGTTCAGAAGTGTCACAGCCTCAGGAAAGAAGCTCTTCTTGAGCCTACTAGTGCGAGAGCATAGACTCCTGTAAGGCCTGCCGGATGGAAGGAGGGTGAAAACTCCATGGTTAGGATAAGAGGCATCCTTGATGATGTTTCTTTCCCTGCCCAGACAGCGCTTCTGATAAATGTTCTCGATGGAAGTTAACTGGGTGCCGGTGATCTGTTGAGCAGTTTTCACCACCCGCTGGAGTGCTTTTGCGGTCAGATGCTGAGCAACTGCTGTACCATACTGAGATGCAGTTTGTGAGTATGCTCTCAATGGTACAGCGGTAGAATTCAGCAAGGATCCTGGGACTGAGGTGAACTTTTTTTAAGGCTCCGTAAGAAGTAAAGGCGCTGCTGTGCCTTTTTGACCAGGGTGGAGGTGTTTAGGGACCAGGTGAGGTCATCAGAGATGTGGATGCCAGGGAACTTGAAACTCGACACACGCTCCACTACAGCTCCGTTGATGTAGATGGGTGTGTGTGCATGACTCCTAGTCCGCCTGAAGTCCACAATGATCTCCTTTGTCTTCTGGGTGTTTAGTTCCAGGTTGTTGGTGGCACACCACACTCATCCCTGTAGGCTGACTCATCGTCATCCTTGATCAGACCTACCACCGTGGTGTCATCTGCAAATTTGATTATGGTGTTGGAGCCATAAACAGGAACACAGTCATGGGTGAATAGGGAGTACAGAAGAGGGCTAAGTACGCAGCCTTGGGGCACTCCAGTGTTCAGGGTGATGATGGAGGAGGAGAGGTTATCTAACTTAACAGCCTGAGGTCTGTTAGTCAGAAAATCTAGAATCCAGTTGCAGATGGGTGTGCTGATTCCAAGATGGCTGAGCTTGGAGATCAGCTTGGAGGGGATTACCGTATTAAATGCAGAACTGAAATCTATGAACAGCAATCTCACATGTGTGTTTTGACTGTCCAGGTGGGTGAGGGCAGAGTGAAGTGCCATTGAGATGGCATCCTCTGTTGACCTATTGTTGCGATAGGCAAATTGGAATGGGTCTAATGTAGCAGGGAGACAGGATTTTAAGTGGGATGCAACCAGTTTCACAAAGCACTTGGCAATGTTGGGGGTGAGTGCAACAGGACAGAAGTCGTTAGGGACCGAGGCAGTGGAGTGCTTCGGTACAGGCACGATGGTGGAGGTTTTGAAGCAAGTGGGGACCGTTGTTTGGGCCAGAAACAGATTGAAAATGTCCGTGAAGACCTCATCCAGCTGCTCCGCACAGGCTTTAAGCACACAACCAGGTATTCGCTCAGGGCTAGCTGCTTTCCGTCCATTCACTTTACGCAGAGTGGAGTAAACATCTGATGTGGAGAGTGTGAGAGGCAGTTCACTGGGTTGATGCTCAGCTTTTAGTGAGATCTCCTTATTATTTTGATCAAAACGAGCATAAAAGTGATTGAGCTCATCTGGGAGGGAGACAGAGCTGGAGGGGGGCACAGAGTTAGGTGGTTTGTAATCTGTGATAGATTGTATGCCTTGGCACAAACTTGCCTTGTGGTGGCCTGGGCAGCAAACTCACTCCAGTCTGTGTGCTGGAATAATAAATATAATGGAATAATAACTTCATTGCTGAATAAAAAAAAAAGAACTTGACCTTGAAGTGTATGTACATTTTTGTGAAACTGAAAATAGACTGCGCCATAGACCAACTCAAAATCTGTTCTAAAGTCTGGAGCAATATTTTGTCTTTGTTATATAAAGAGCACGTTAGTTATATGCGCCTATAAGACACAGGACGTGCAGCAGCAATCCAACTTTTTTTTAAATAAATTCCGCTATGTAAATAGTGAACCCGCCATGGCGCGTGTGCAACCGGCTTTTAAAGGTGATGAGAGGTGAGACTCTGATTGATTTATTGCATGTTATTCCTAAATAAACACACATTACTCATTGATAGAATAGGGACAATCTGTTTAGACCATCTGCCCGGGCATGTGGACCATTTTCCTGTCGTTAATCTAGCAAATGTGGATCCAGACATGCCCTGAGTGCACCTGTGCCATGCTCTTTACACCGTGTGCTTAGATCATTAAAATAGGGCCCTAGGTGTGTACGAACAATAGAGAACCCACAACCCTTTGTGCTGCTAACAGTGCTTTACCACTGAGCCACAGGAACACATACTGATTAATTAATGAATTAATTATTGCACAAGGGACAGTCTTACAAACCTCCTGGAGTTTATCTTAAGAACGTTCTTAAGATGATTTCTGTGAATCTGGCCTCTTAAAATGTAACAGGCAGAAAAGCATTATTTCTGCTTCTTTTTTATTAAAAAGAATAATAATAATAATAATAATTTCAACTGTGTTTGAAATTTAGTAATTTAACAGATTAATCTCTAAATGATGCACAACACTGCTTGGTGTGGTTTGTATAAAGTGGGCAGACACTATTATCACAAACAACTTTCACTGCGTCTTACTTTATCATCCAGAAATGTGCTGTTCTGTCTAACCTGCACTAATGTGAACTACACAAGTCTGTGCGGTTTTCTGTCACTAATGTCATGATGTTGAGGACGTGTTTGGCTTAGAGTTAGACAAACCACCTCAGTTTGATTTCTGTTCATTTGTTTCTAACTGTTACTACACTAAAGCGTCTTATCTCTTAACATATAAAATGCAGTAATATTACACTCCGCTAAAGTCATAACAGAATAAACTGGTGAAATATTCATCTGTAAAGCTCTGAGTGTGGGGCTTATTGAAGGTTATGTGTTAAAACTCTCAAAGTCAGCCAGATAAAGTGTGCTTTGAATTCAGACAGCGCTAAAATAAAATCACACACACAGACACACACACACACACACAGGCGTGTGTCCATGTGTCTGAAGGTCACTGGGATCTGTTCACATTACACACCAGAAAATTATTGAAATATTCATAATGTAATTAGAATAATTTAAAAGACAACAGTTCCCCAGAGATTGAGAGTTCAGGTTGATATATATATTCTGTGTATTACATATATATATTTTTTTACAAAACTAAATTTTAAAAGCTCTAGTTATTCATATTTGGCATATACTGTCCCATACGGCAAATATGTATTTCATAACAAAGTTTAATTAATTAAATCATTATAAATCTAGAGATCATGTTTTGATCTCAAGTAGGATATTCCATTAATGTAACACTGGAAATTTATTTCCTTGCGCCTGAAAATACTTTAAAATATATGTTGGTAACTGAAACTATTTTTATATATTTTTTTATGTATGGGTTGTTACTTCCCACTTCTGAAATGATGTTTGACCTCTGGCTCTGAGCAAGGAAACGGCTCTTCGTTCGACAGATCGTCGCAGTCGTCCTGATTTGTGGCAGTGAATCTCCAGCCAATCTGCAGCACATGGCTAAATCAATATGCCTGTTGACGAATGCCTCTCTTGACAAACGAGGTGGTGGAAACCGACTGGAAACGTTTGCTAGTCTCCTGCTTACTTGTGCTCCAGCAGAGCCAGATGTTGTCCGGACGTCTGTGGAGACGTCTGTCCGAGACGACCTAATCTTCAGTCTGACACTGCAGATTCAAGAGCGTGAAATGTAGAAGTAGAAAGTCTGAGCTATTATTTCTTGTGCAGCATGTTTGTTTTATTTACAACTTTGTCCTTTTACAGTGTATGTGCTTTCTTAGTGTGAGTTACAATCATGCAGTGAGTAACGTCTGGTTAAAGCTGAAGTCTAATGGAGCAGTGAATGACTGAGCTGAATTAAAGCGCCGTCAGCAGCTTCCCATCGCCTCACATCGTCAGGGTTTGAGACACAATATTCAGTGTTACAGTTTCAGTCTGTGATCAATAGAAATGCTAAGAATATAATAGAAAGCAGTAAAACTAATGGATCCACAGAAGATCTGCTTACTAATGTATATGAAGCAGCGTCAGGTGAATGTGGGTTTCTTCAGCTGGTAAAGTGACACGATGACAGCAGCGGGAGCCGAATGACTGACAGCCGAGACGTGTTTCCTCCACAGATGCATTTCCTTACAGGAACCTGAAGCGTGCAGCTTAAAATGAAATGTTTTCAGTTCTGCTGTCAGTTTACTAATGCATCTGTTCAGGTTGTGATCATTAACCAACACATGGACTAGTACTGAACACAGATTGGGCTTAATGACAATAACAGGTCACATAAATGCTTTAAACGCTATAATTTCATCAGGGAAAGTGATGAACTGTTTAAGCAAACCCTGATCTGTGTGAACAACTGGCATGCATGTAACCTTATGTTAAACAGATGTTTTGAACCGTATTCCAGGATGTCTGTATAGTTGTGCATGTGAATATGGTAGAGCCAGATTATGCAGAAATATTGTTTTTACCTTTTTACCCATGCAATCCAAAGTTCACTTTAACATACTTCAAGAATAGTATCTGTCTGATAATTTGCTTTAAAAGAACATACTTAATTGTGAACCAAATGTAATGTTTCAGACACTTAATTGCATGATAATTACAATTACAGTGTTTTTGACCCACTTAAGTAGGACTTAAGTTTATATGTAATTTCAAAATTACTTCTGTCATCTTTGAAATATGGTTAAAGTACTACAGAATGTACTGTCAAGCATTTATGATAAACTAAAATAAACTTTCTAAAATAATGACATTTCTAATCAAACATGTCATGTTGAAATATTGAAATATATTGCTAATCATGAAGTTGCAATTTAGTGCATTTAAAATCTATAAACTTTAAATGTTATATTGAATAACACAACAGTTGAAATGCTAATCATGTTCTTTACATGTACTTTAGTATGTTAGTAACACATCAAAATACGTGTTCTTCTATAAAACACCAAGTTCATCTTTTAATTGGGCATTATTACAAAGGTCACTTTAAAGGTGTAATTAAGTGTGTTTAGAAAGTTAAGTCACTTAAAGGTCCCGTTCTTCGTGATCCCATGTTTTAAACTTTAGTTAGTGTGTAATGTTGTTGTTAGAGTATAAATAATATCTGTAAAATTCTAAAGCTCAAAGTTCAATGCCAAGCGAGATATTTTATTTAACAGAATTCGCCTACATCGAACGACCAGTTTGGACTACACCCCTCTAGTTCCTGCAGTAATGACGTCACTAAAACAGTTTTTTGACTAACCTCCGCCCACATGAATACACAAAAAGGGGGCATGGTCTTGTTGCGCTCCGACGGAGAAGAAGAAGAGCTGCGTTTGTGTTTGTCGCCATGTCGTCGAAACGCTGTTATTTTCATCTCAGAGTCCAATCACCTTTGTTTGGGCTTCCCAGGGACGCTGTACTTGGAGATTAATGGTTACAATTTATGTTTAACTCGGTTCCCGGAAATTATAATCCTCATGTAAAACTATGTGCAGCACATTTTGCTGAGGACAGCTTCCTCAATCTCAATCAGTTTAATGCCGGATTCACACAAAGATTATTCCTGAAAGATGGAGCAGTTCCCTCTTTGTCTGGAGAAGGCATTGTTTATGGACCACAACCGGTAAGTGTATTTTATTATTTAAGTTGGTGCGTTTAACAGTTTCTGTAACTTATTACACAAAGGGCAACGCTGTTTAGCTTTGTTAACTAGATGTTAGGGCTGTGCAAAAAAATGAATGCGATTTGCATGCGCATCTCGTCTGTAAAAACGCTCATGTGATTATAAGTACATCTCCAGCACATGCTCCTGCACACTTGCTTCTCAAAACTAGTCCAATCGCATTTCCAGGAGGGCAGCGTGAGCTCAGCTGCTGTCGAATCACAACACAGGAACCGCTGGCCCAATCAGAACTCATTACGTATTTCTGAGGGAGGGACTTTATAGAACAAGGAAGTCATCAGCCCGTTTTTATGACAGGGAAAACAGCGGTATACAGATAGGTGAATTGTGTGAAAAATACTGCGTTTTTACCGGCGAAACATGAACACGTTATATTGCACACTGTAAACACAATCAAAGCTTCAAAAAAGCGCGTAAAACGGGACCTTTAAGTGGCTATTTTTTAATTCATATTATATTATCTGCAAATAGAGTTTTAAATATATATACTTTAAAGATTGTAAGTACGTTACAAGTGTGCTTATTTCTCAAATAGATTTTGTGTTCAGCTGCTGTTTTAAGTTTGATTCTATCAGACGCTGACAGACAAGAACTGACCCTCAGCATTTCTGCTCTTTTTCCATCTTTCTCTTGCTCTCCGCTGTGTGTGTCTCAAATATATTTACATTAAAGAAAAATAATATGTGATTCCCGCAGGAACAGCCCCATCTCTCTCTGCCTTCTGGCCTGGAACTAATAGGTGTGAGATGAAGTTTCTGCAGCTAATATAACCGCCAGAGATAGCAGAGCTAAAGCGCTGTAGCATTGATTCACTCGCGCTAAATCAGGTTTGTTACGCAGTGACCCCACTTTGATAAATCTGAATGAAAAATATTAAGACTTTATGAACAAATATGAACTAGAATCACTAAATGTCACCAGAAAACATTGAACCAGTGTTATTTTATTGAGACAGTTTTACTGTTTTTGTTGATATTTTGAACTAAATTTTCTGCTTTCTTTTTAATTTTGGTTATAGTAATTATATAAAAAACATTATTTATGTTTTATGTTTATTTTTTTAATAGATAGTGTAATTAGTGTGAGCGCCGCTGTCTTCTTCCTCACTTTAGCTCAGATCCATGCTAACATCAGTCCTGTGTCTCTTTCAGACCGATCTGTGAGTGTCTCGCTCAGATTCATTTATATTTATTTATCAGAGCCGATCACAAACGTTTCGACATTCTGTCTCTGCATTGATCGTGTGAGCTCAGCGGTTTTGCTGAGTGTGTTTGACTAATGACGGCGCGTTTGACTCTCTGAGATTGAATGAATGACCTTTGGAGTCTCGCACGGCTCGACCAATCAGCGGTCGGATGTCTCGTCATGTGACCCTGAGTCTGAGTTGGCTACAAACACAAGCGAGACGCACAAATGTCAATTTGTCCAGAAGTCAATAGCAGGGTTTGATGTGCAAAACACCGGAGGTCGTGACATTTCCAATCGCAGAAGTCAGTTTGATGTCTTCATTTAATCCGACTGAAGGTCTCCATGTGCTCGGATGATAAACTCAATTAAATCACAATCACAGATGTTTCTACTTCAACACAATGTGCTTCAAAGCATCACAGCTTCTACTGAGCAAACAAATACACTGCAAAGACATATTTAAAAAATCTTGCTTTCATTTGCATAATATTCTAATATCTAAACATTCTAAAATCAAGATACATTTAATTAAGAATTAAAATTATTTTAGATATTGTAGAAGTCTTTTTTTAATGTTAATATCTGCTAATGTGGTCGGAAAAATAAGCTCAAATTTTAATCATAAATTCCTTTTATTTTTATTTTATTTTATTTTAAATTAAATGTCTTGTAAAGTATAATTTTGATGCTAATTTTGCTTCTGCAGTATATTAATTTAATAATGTTTCAAGATTTATACTGAGAAACAAGATAAAAAAAAAACAATTTCTACAGCATTTTTGCATTTTATTTGGCATTTAAATGTTTACATTTGAACTATTAGTAATGTCTCTGAATTATCTTAATCATTTCCATATATGCATATGTGTAATTATTTCTAATTTATTTGATATTACTTTTCATTTCATGTACTTTTTAATTGAGTTTCAATCATTTATTTGTGCTTCAGAGTTACCATTGACACATCTGAACTCACACTGAACCTGGAATATGCTTGGAATATGAATGTATCACCTATGAATGAATGAATGAATGAATAAATGAATATATAAATGTTAATATCTGAAGAGCTCAGCCGGTCAGATGTTCTTCATGTGTACAGTGAAGCACAGGACAGAAGCAGATCGGCTCTTCACAGGATAATTATAGCTTGAGCTCTTTGTCTTATGATATGATGTGGTCACACACAAAAGATGAAATCCATACGCCTGGCGTCCCGAATGCTTTTAAATGAGCCGTCGATTCCAGGCAGCTCTGATACATTGATCAATGCGGCTCTTCAGAAACACTCTTATTTCATCTGTTTCACTGAAGGTCAACTGGAATTATGTCAGTCGGTTCATTTTACATATCTGTTACCAACATTTCTTGACACAAATTCAAATTGTTATTATTCAGCGAGCTGTCTGTCTTTAAACTTTGAGATTCTTCATACTGCTGAGCTGAAAGAGAAAACGGAGCGCTGAAGAAACGCTGAACAGATCAGATATTATTACAACCCTATTACTCAGTACTTAGTTGTATAATTACACAGTAACAAGGACACTTTGAAATAAAGTGTAACCTAAAGATGTTTTTAAACCTTGAAAACAGTGGATGTTGGAATGTTTTAGAGAATTTTCAGAAGTAATGTTTTCATAACTTAACGAGAATGTTCTTCATTCCTAGAACATATTTTGTTATCTGGTAGAAGTGTCTGAGTAAAGTGTGACTGAGGAGCTTTTGCTCCACACCTCCTCACCTGAGTGTGTGTGTGTGTGTGTGTGTTATAAATAAAGGCTGGCCTCCCTCAGGCTGACATGTATTAGAGACTGAGTGAATGCGAGGAGGAGTGAGAATTCAACTCTTCCCACACAAAAACCAACATCTCCAGAAATAACCCCCTCCAGAATAACCTGCTGCTGATATATCATTGTAAAGCCCACGAGCAGTTCACTGTTTCCATCTCGAATAAATACTGTGTGAGTTATATCCCAAGCGCTCAGCCTGCGTCCAGGTGTGTTTGCTGTTTACTGCGTCTGAACGAAACAAACGCTCGTGTTTATGTGTGTTTATGTACGTTTATGTACGGTTTGCTCAGTCATCACTTTTAACTGTCAAACTCCAGAGTAAATACAGAATGTAACACAACGTGTATTTTTGTGCAGTATCACACTGACACATATTAGTTCACCTGAGCTGATTTCTTGGTTTTCTTTTTAAATGCGTGTACAGTAAAGTAAAAGTGAAGACAAGGCACAGTGTATTAAAGGAAACTGCTTGGACAGTATAAGGGTTAAGGTTAGTTTAAGGGTTACTGCTTACAGTAGGTGGTCAACCGAATCCTTCATACCACTGCGTTTGGCTGCTGCAAGGTGATGCTTCATGAACCAAGACTGTAGCTTTAACAATCTGTTTATCTGAGGAAAGGAATGAGATGTTCACACGCATCCATCAGAGCCTGGAGTGTGTGTGTGTGTGTGTGTGTGTGACAACAGGGCACTCATAAACCAGCACAATCACCAGATTTGCACAAACCCGTTTAAAGAGGTCAAATATAACCATCCATCACTCCTCAAACATGATATTAGGGAAAAAAATGTCCTCCGCGGAGCCGCTTTATACTCCACCGTGCAAAATTATAGAGTTATTGCATCCTGGGAAACTCCATCACAGCCAGCCAGTTATTATGCATTACAAAGCAGATCCGTGGATATGAGAAGCGTCATAAATCATGGCATATCACGTAAATATATACAGTCAGTTGACATCATACTGTGTTCAGATTCCCACTAAATGAATCAAGAGATCATGTCTGACCTGTTCCATTGTGCTGTGACTCATTGTAGGTATGATAAATGCATCCGTATGCGTCCCTAACTTAAGAAAATCAGGAAGATGAAATATGTCTGAGATAATGAGCAGGTAGATGGCGAGTGTTATGTGGGTCGTTTGTTCGGATGATCATTAAGTGCCTGTGGAATGTTTGTATGCTAATTATCTGTTTTCACGCGGTGGGTTAATTAGCGCGGCGTTGGTGACATTACGCTCTAGGTAATGAGTCCCGCTGAGGCTCTGCAGGACGCAGATGAACTCAAACCCAGTGTGAAGACGCTTTAACCTTTCAGCCTCACAGAAACCCTGTTAGCACAGGTCTGGACGTTCATCCGACTGCATCATATGAACAACAAGCGTGCAATTATTTAGATATTTTTAATAAAAATGTAATACAGCTGCAGGTCATCTTTGCCCACTAGCTCCGTTCTAACTTTTGTCATCCGTTTCTTTTGGGGCTGTGTTTTCTGCACATTACTTTTGGTTGACTTTTCAAACTAAAAACTATTTATCTTCAAACTTCTGAAAAAGCTTTGTGGAGTGACTCTCTGAAATTAGACCCTTCTCATTTGATGTACATAATTAATTTGTTACATTATCATGAAAAATGTTACATTCATGTGTGTACATTGCAGGAAAATACCTTCCTTTTTTTCTTTAAGGAAGATGTTGATGTAAATCTGAATTGTAAAAATTCAACTGCATGTATGACTCTGTTATGTTGTAATACATAATAGCTAGTTTTATGTGGGTTTTTTATGTCATTTAACCTTCTTCATCTTGTTTTGTCTTTGTATTTATACTAATATAATAATAATAAACATCATCAGTTGAACTTTTGGGATATACTGTACACACCCTGAGATTTTGAGGTAATATTTCAACCATTTAAAGACACAGTCACATGTTCACAGATATAGGATTTTGGTCACATGACATGCAGGTTAACAGATAAAAGATTTAATTATATATAATCGTTAATTTGTGATTGTGAATATTTGATATTACGTAATCATTTGTTAACAATAATTCTCAAATCATTCACTTTCAAATGTTCCAATCCTCAAGCATTTCAAATCCTAAAGTTTTATTTATGTATTTAGTTATTTATTGGCAGAATACTGGTGAATTGCTGGAAACTTCTGTCCTCAGAAATTCTGCAAACATGTCAAAGTGAATCTAGCACACGTAAATATCTAGTGTTCCCCAATGAACGATAAACTCAATGAACTGATGCTAAAACAGACTATCTACTAAAGTAAGTCTCAGCCTTTAATTTGACATTTGATTTAATTATTTATTAGATTTTCATGGAGTCACAAAGCTCACAAACTCCCTGCAGGCTCGTGAAGCCCTGTTTGGGAACCCGGAGCTAGATCATGACTGACCCGTCGAGAGCACAGTTAGATCCAGTGAAAGCTCTCACTAGCGTTTCCTGACCGGACAGACCGTTAGGGTTAGGGTCAGGGTCAGGGTCAGGGTTAGGGTTAGGGTTAGGGTTAGGGTCAGGGTCAGGGTTAGGGTTAGGGTTAGGGTTAGGGTTAGATGAGTGGAACCTGGCAACCACACAAGGACAACTTAAAATCATGCAGAAACTCATGCTAACGTGTAGTGGGTTTTTCTAAACTCAGTCCCTCTCATTTTTCTTCAGCGCAATTGCTTGATTTCTTTCTTCCTAGGGACAAACTGCTTTTATTTATTTCTGGGGTGGTGATAAAATATCCATGCTGCTCACCGCGGGCCTGGTGGCCGGCAGTCGAGCTGAAATTAGATATCTATAATTCAGTTCACACTTCAGACGATGCACTCAATGCTGGACGAGGAATGACGGCGTGTCTCAAACAAGCACCGCATGAAATTCTCATCAGCGAAGCTCTGAATGCGAGCACCTGAGGCTGGAAACAACACACCACAGAATAAAAGAAGCTCACTTTCCCAAAGAGTTACTTTGCATTCAGTGCGCTCGTGATTCCCGTGTCATGGTAAATCAGCCATGATAATTACCCCGTTCCATCGTCACCATGTCACGATTTGATGCGTTCGCATTGCTTTTGAAAATTGCCTGCTTGGACGCTTCCCCTCTGTGATAGTGCCTCATTCAGTGTATTGAATTCTGCTGTCCAATATCTCTGAATGGCTCTCAACCATCTCTCCACCAATATTTTCACTTATTGCAGATGGGCAGAAGAGCTTCTCTGAGGAGACCGTGAGGCGTGAACAAGATGCCGCGAGCGACTCAACATTCTGCATGTTATTGCTGGGCCTCAACCGCGTCTCTTTCATCGCTCTGGAGAAAAATACCACACAAACGAGTAGAGTAAGGAGAGCTGTGATATATATGTGGATTGAAGCTCGTCAGCTGATCTTTGAATTTGATGAGAAATGTAAGAGCTGTTTGATCGCAGATCTTAGTATCAGGTTGAGATCAGGTTTCTCCTCAGGACTGTCATCTGACTTTAGTCTCCATGTGATGTCCGTTAAGTCCTGTGTCTGTCGAGAAGAAGCCATTGAGATGTTCATGAGATCTCATTTGGGATTTTTCTTTCCTACAGGTGCCGAATAGTTCAGAAACATTTCGTCTGGTGTTATAAATGTAGAATATTGAGTTTTTACATTTTAATAATGTTTTTGAAAGCTTATTTCTACTATGAAATAACAATAAATAAATAAATATGACTTTTTACTTATCGAGTCTATATTTCACAATTCTGACTTCTTTCTGACTTTTTTCTTTCCTGTGGCACAAATACGTTTCCATATAGGACTGCTATATATTTCAATTGCCATTTTAAAGCCTTTTTTTTGGGGGGGGGGTGCACAATTCGACAAAATAAATAAATTAATTACTACTACTACTAATAATAATAATAAGTATCATTATTATTTTATTATAATTGTAATATTATTACTAAATATTTTTTTTAAAAATGATAATATAATCATAACACAGTAAAATTGCTGTAATGTTTATAATGTCTGAATTTCTTCATTTTCTGATATTTCAGCTTTTTTTGTCAGTAAAACACATGGAGCCATTAAAGCAATTTTTGTTAGTGTTTGTGAAATTTCAAGTTTGGGAAGATGGTTGGTTCATGTTTCAATCCCAAATGTGTGTTAAAGTGACTCAGACTTTCATTTGGATTATTTACTGTGAATTGAGTTGCTCTGAGATGCTGAAAACATCCGATCAAGAGCTGCTCACGTGGACATGAACACAGTGCTCTGAAACGCAGTGAAGAGATTATTTGTGATTTGATCATTGCTCTAAGCCATATCACACTGTTGGTTTTATTTTGAGGAATCGTGGAGCCTGTGTTATTGGTGGATTCTTGTGATGTGAGGTTTGACCTGATGGGTTTGGACAATGAATTTACACACAGCTCATGTAATGAAAGTTATGACGAAGGCTGTTCTGCATTTAATCTGCTCACACACAGAATCACGAGAATCACTTGCAAATAGATCACATTCTTCTATGTGTGTGTGTGTGTGTGTGAAGGTAAGTATGAAGGTAATCACTGAGTGTTTTTGAGCTGTAGCACTTCTTTTTCATTCATTGCACTGGAAATGGAAGGTCAAGTCAATGGCGTTGCATTGTGGTATACAGCATCTCACACAGCGTGTCCTGATGTATACTGCACACTTTAATGTAAGAAGCCATCTGGATATCCATTCTTACAGACCGTTTGCACAATATGTATATAAATACATGCAAGTTTACTAAGTTGCGCTTGATTTCATCATATAGTTGCATCAAGCTCTAATGACTGGCTTGCAGCTCATATAAAGAGACCAAAATGTGCAGCTGTTGAAATTTCAGAGGTTCAGAAGTAATTTATCCTCAGCAGTGCAGTGATATTGTGGTTTGTCTTTGTGATCGACGCTCATTAAGGCTAATCGCTCTGAAAGAGCGAGCGACAGATCTGAGCTCACATCAGGGCTTAAGACTCATTTGATCCGTCACACACGATTTGAGAAGTCATTCTTAATTTCAGAGGCGTTTCTGATGCTGTGAAAGAGTCATTCTGCCTCGGTTTGAATGTCTTTGGCTGTCGAGCAGGAAAACGAAGCCAGAGCTCCCACACAGTGGCCCGAACTCACTCAGCATCCACGTAATCGCTTCTAACAAGAGCGTCTAAAAATACGGTCAAATGTAAGATGAATTCAGGATCCTGCCAGCGTTTGTGTGAATGCTCTGGAAATGGAGGCATCATGTCACACGTCAGGAGCAGCAGACTAACTATCTATTTGTCTTTACTGAGTCGCACAGAAATCATTCACCTCTCAGAGACGAGATGCTTTTCTGGGAATCGGTGTGTGCATTCATAAATCTGATGACTGGATTCCTACCAGAGTGCATTTGGAAACACAAATCACGTCAAAAATCAAATGTCATAACAAGCAACTAAAGGAAACAACTGCATTTTTAGACCACCATCAGTGGACAATCATGTGCCGGGAAACCATAAAGGAAGGAAAGTTTTAGTCTGCAGAAAATAAATTAAATTATTTTTAAAAGTGCAGATCTTGTCCAAAATAGCAGTTAAATAGCCCCCTTGTGAAAATTATTTGCACTTAATTGAATGAAATGCATTTGCACTTGTAATCATATCTTAAAAGTGTATTTAAAATAATAATAATAATAATAAACTGTACTTGCAGATAATATATCATTAATGAAATAAAAGGGAAAAGAGAGCCGCCCATGGCTTACTGGATGAGTGGTTCCTGCCAGAGAAATGCCAGCAATCCTCTCGCCAGGACCCAGCCCCGTTCTTGCCAGCTGTCCACGACAAGCTTACCAAGACGTGGCGCGTCCCCTATTGGGCACGGGTAAACCCCTTGACTGCAGCTGCTCTCACCACCGTTGACGGCGCTGTCGAAAGAGGGTACGCCAAACTTTTCCCCTAGGAAGAAGCGATTGCCTCATATCTGTGCCAACCATGTGCCATCGGCCTAAAAGGCCATGCAGTGCATCTATCTAAGCCCAGCAGGACCACCTATGCTATCGCAAACAGGGCTAATGCAGCAGCCGGACAGGCCGGTTCGGCGCTGCATACAATGGCGATCCTTCAAGTGTTTCAAGCCAAACTTCTCCGTAGAATGGATGAGTCTGGCCAAGAGAACCAGGAGGCCTTTAAGGGGCTGTGTACAGTAACAGATCTGGCTCCTCGTGCTACAAAGGCAACAGTGCAGGCGATCGGCAAGACCATGGCCATTCTGGTGGTGCTGGAGTGCCATCTCTGGCTAATGCTGACAGAGATCAGGGATCAAGTTCAAGTTCAAGTCTGCTTTATTGTCAATTTCCACATGTACAGTACATACATACAGAGAATCGAAATTGCGTTACTCTCAGACCCCGGTACATACAGATAACATTAACATTAACGCCTAAAAAATCTAGATCAAATATAAAATGTAGATACAATTATACAATAAGGGAATGTAAAAAAAAAAGAAAAAAAGAAGGCATATAATAAAATTAAAAATAAAGTTAAATAAAGCAGCGCAAGGCAAATGACAGATATAGTGCAAATCAATGAAGTGAACAACAGTGCAGATAAAAGATTTTTAGTGCTAAAAAAAATCCCTTATTAAAAACATCTTATTAAGTCTGATTAAAGTGACAAGTGACAAAGGGCTCAAGAGCAGTTATTTTATTTAACTGACTGATGAGGTAGTGGAATGACGTCAGTTCCATGCTGAATGAGCTAGTGAGCAGAACAATGCTGCACAAAGTGACTAGTGCATGTCATCATATAATTAGTGTGTGAGTGTGTGTGTGTGTGGGGGGAGGGTTCATAGTTCAGTGGTGCCTGGGGCAGAAGAGGGGAGGGGGGGCAAATTCGGGAGGGAGTTCAGCTTCCTGACAGCCTGGTGGATGAAGCTGTCCTTCAGTCTGCTAGTCCTGGTCTGGAGACTCCGCAGTCTCCTCCCTGATGGTAGCAGGCTGAAGAAGCTGTGTGATGGGTGAGTGGGATCACCTGTGATGCAGAGGGCTTTGCGGGTGAGACGTGTTCCATAAATGTCCTGGAGGGAGGAGAGAGACACCAATGATCTTCTCAGCTGCTCTCACTATGCGTTGCAGAGTCTTTCGGCAGGACGCGTTGCAGGCGCCATACCACACAGTGATGCAGCTCGACAGGATGCTCTCGATGGTGCCTCTGTAGAAGGTGTACATGATGGGGGCCGGGGCTCTGGCTCTCCTCAGTTTGCGGAGGAAGTAGAGACGCTGTTGTGATTTCTTGGCCAGTGCTGCGGTGTATTCAGTCCAGGAGAGGTCCTCTGTGATGTGCACACCCAGGAACTTGGTGCTGCTCACTCTCTCCACAGTCGCACCGTTGATGGTCAGAGCAATGTGCTGAGGGTGTGCTCTCCTGAAGTCTACAACAATCTCCTTAGTCTTCTCCACGTTCAGAGAGAGATTGTTGTCACTGCACCACTTGGCCAGGCGGCTCACCTCACTCCTGTAGTTTGTCTCATTTTGTTCCTTATGAGACCCACCACAGTCGTGTCATCTGCAAACTTAATGAAGAAGTTGGAGTTGTGTGACGGTGTGCAGTCATGGGTCAGCAGAGTGAAGAGGAGGGGGCTCAGCACATATCCTTGGGGGGCCCCAGTGTTCAATGTAATGGTGCTGGATGTGTTGCTGCCGACCTGTACTGCCTGAGGTCTTCCAGTCAGAAAGTCCAAGAGCCAGTTGCACAGTGAAGTGTTGAGCCCCAGCTGAATCAGTTTGTAAATGAGCTGTTGAGGGATGATTGTGCTGAACTGAAGTCTATGAACAACATTCTGACATATGAGTCCTTTTTGTCCAGATGTGTGAGTGCTGAGTGGAGGGTAGTGGCGATGGCATCATCGGTCAACCGGTTGGACCGATATGCAAACTGGAAGGGGTCCAGGGAGGGGGGGGGGGGCAGACTTGATGTGGTGCATGACTAGCCGTTCAAAGCACTTCATGAGGATGGGGGTGAGTGCAACAGGACGGTAGTCATTGAAGCAGGATGGAGATGGCTTCTTCGGAACTGGAATGATGATGGTAGTTTTGAAACATGTGGGAACAACAGCCTGACTCAGTGAGATGTTGAAAATGTCTGTGAAGACATCAGCGAGTTCTGCTGCACAGTCTTTCAGTACACGCCCAGGGATGTTGTCAGGACCCGGAGCTTTGTGTGCATTGATCCTGCTGAAGGATCTTCTCACGCTGTCTGAGGTCAGCGTCATCACCTGGTCGCCGGGAGGAGGTGGAGTCTTCTGTGCAGTGGTGCTGTTTTGTTGCTCAAAGCGAGCAAAGAAGGTGTTCAGCTCGTTCAGCAGAGAGATGTTGCTGTCACAGGTCCATGGTGGGGGCTTGTAGTCCGTAATGGTCTGTATCCCCTGCCACAGGTGCCTAGTGTCTCTGCTGTTGCTGAATTGATGAGCTATCCTCCTGGAGTGCTGTCTCTTAGCCTCTCTGATACCACGGGACAGGTTGGCCCTAGCTGTTCTCAGGCCCACCTCATCTCCAGCTCTTAAGGCAGCGTTCCGTGTCTTCACTCTCAGTCTGTAGACCTCCCCTGTCATCAATGGCTTCTGGTTGGCCCGGACAGTGATGGTTTTTGTGACCGTTACATCATCAATACACTTGTTGATGTAGGCAGTGACAGTCTCTGAGTACTCCTGGAGGTCAGTGGTGTTATTGCATGTGGCAGCCTGCTTAAACATGTCCCAGTCAGTTGTGTTGAAGCAGTCTTGAAGAATTTCTGATGATCCTTCTGGCCATACTTTAATCTGTTTTTTAAACTGGTTTCGTGGCTTTAATGAGTGGTCTGTATGCAGGCATTAGCATGACAGTGATGTGGTGTGAGGCTCCGAGGTGGGGGAGGGCTTTGTAATCTCCTCTCTGTGTGGTGTAAACAAAGTCCAAAATGTTATTACCTCGTGTTGGAAAGTTAATGTGTTGGTGTATTTTTGGAAACACACTCTTTAGGTCAGCATGGTTGAAATCCCCAGCTGAGAAAAGCATCGGGTGTGCTGTCTGCTGCTTAATGATGTGCTGGTACAGTTCATTTAGTGCGTCGTTCCTGTTGCTGATGATGTTGAACGGGGGAATGTACACCGAAATGTGCAGTATAGCAGTATATTCCCTCGGCAGATAGAACGGCCGGCACTTAATAATCATAAACTCCACCAGGGGTGAGCAGTGTTTGCAGATCACAACACAGTATCGCGGCACGATGCCTCATTGATGTAAACACAAAGCTCTGTCCGCTCGATAGCACGTCAGCTGGTCGAGCTGAATAGCGCAGTCTGGAACGCTGTTGCTGAGCCATGTTTCCGTGAACACAAAAACACAACAGTCTCTTACAGTCCTCTGAATTGATCGTAGTAATCGAATGTAGTCCAGTTTACTGTCCAACGAGCGTACATTAGCCAGTACGATGGTGGGGATAGATGGCTTGTGTGGGTTAGCCTTTAGCCTAGCCCGGATACCTCCGCGCTTACCCCTCTTCTGCTTCCTCTCACACCACTTGTGGCGCCTCTGCTGTGGGCGAGATGCAGTAGTGGGGGTCAGTGATGGTGAAGGCCTCCGTAGCAGACCGAGATCCCGCAGCTGTTCCGCATGCACAGAGTTTAACTATAAAAATGCAGTTCTGCCGACATCGAGCAGAAACTCGCGACTGTATTTGCGCTTACAGACAGGTAGACGTGACGACAACGTACAAAAATACTGCGACTCACAAGACAAAAAACATGAGAACACCGTTCTGTCGGGACAGAGAGAAGCCGCTGCGTGTGGACGCACCGCCATCTTGCATATATCAGAGAAAATGGCCTTCCTTGACTTGCCAGTCTTGCTATTTGGCTCCGCTGTAAACTGGTTCACTGAGCAGTTTTCGGAGGCCCAGAAGATGTCGCAGGCGCTGTGTCATTTCCTCCCTAAATGCGCCTGCACTTACACAGACTCCCCGCTTTTTCAAGGTGAGCTCTCGTTCGAGAAAATAAAACCTCTCGCCTCCCATTACATGCCCTGGGCAGCCATTCCAGGAATCTTGAGATGGGTTTTAGAAACAATTTGACGAGGCTACTCACTACAGTTTGCTTGCAGACAGCCCTGCTTCAGAGGTGTTGTTCAAACCTCTGTCCCAGACAACAAAGCTATTGTTCTCCTGCAGGAGGTGCAAACACTACTTGCAAAAGGAACTGTGGAAATAGTTCACCCAGCAAATAGCGAGTCAGGCTTTTTCAGCCAGTATTTCCCTGTCCCAAAGAGAGACGGTGGGCTCAGACTCATTCTATATCTCAGAGATCTGAACAGCTCGTTTATTCGCCGGTAGTTCAAGATGATGACGGTCAAAAAGGTTCTCGCTCATATTTGCCCCGAAGATTGGTTTTTGACCATGGATTTGAAAGATACCTCCTTTCACATTCACATAATCCCCTTTTCACAGACAGTTCTTGAGATTCGCATTCGAGGGAGTGGCCTATCAGTATGTGTTCCCTCCATTTTGACTGCCTCTGGCCCCACACACTTTTACCAAGTGTATAGATTCGGCTCTGTCCCCTTGCAGGCAGATGGGATTCCACATATTGAACTACCTCAATGATTACGATAAGTAACCAAAAGCGATTCTGAATGGTTTCTGTGAGGGTAGGTTTATGGGCGGGTTAGGTGTAATCATTCCTACAAATTCATATCAATCAGCCACCCAAAGTATGTACATATTTCTGTCAGATCAGCTTGGATCATGTAAAAAGTCACATTTAAATAAAATAAATTATTTCATGACGACAGACGCACCACACCGTTGTCATTATTTTTAAGTGGAGTCATTTTATTATTTTTTATTATTATATATTTTTTTTATTATTCATTTAATTATTTTTGGTAAGAAAATAACCAACAGAAATGTATGTTGTCATAGGCTTTTTATTAAGACTTTAAGTCTTATTAAAAGTTGTTATCCACTGTTCCAGGTTTAATGCTGGTCCGGTTTACACCAGTTTGGAGAATTATGAATTACAATGGGATCTGTTCTTCACACAAAAAGATCAGACTATGTTTTTGATGTTTCAGTCCTTTTTTTTACTGAAAAGATGTGCTGAACTGTCGCTGTTTGAAAAACAGCAGCTCAAACACTCATGTTTAATTCTGTGTTTAATGGAAGAAAGAATCTCATATGGGTATCAAACAACACAAAGGCTTTGTTTTGATGAACTATTACATTACAAGACAAGACTGTTTTGGAGTTTTGTCATTTTTGAGTGTGCCGTTATAGGATGTTTTAGTATTGTTTTACTTAAGCCTTAAGATCATGGTTAAGAAAAGAGAGAAGCCGTTTCACTTAAAAACTTCTTTAAAACTACATTCTCATGTGTGTGAGAATAAACTATCAGATGTTTTACTGTGAAAGGCATGTTGAATGGTAATTCTGGGATGTGAGAGGATCGTTGAGCTCCTGCAGAGTAAGATGATGGAATAAAGTTGGAGAGACTCCATTTGTGTCTCCAGAGGAATCCTAATCGGACTGCAGAGAGCCGACGTCAGCGAACACATGCACCATTTCAGCTTTAACTCCACTTCAGGTCTTTTCAAACCGTGCAAAACCTGCTTTCATATCTGTGAAGAAAGCCTTTCTGAATGCTGCTTCTATATGAACTGCATTACATTAATTACATTATATATGAAAACCGTCATGGGATGCCATGGGATGCCATGGGATGCGAATAATTTATCTTTCCCAGACTTGTTATCCACAGATGTTGGCTTCAATTATTCAACATTAACACAGTTTTCTATGGACATCAGCATTCAGCTCTGTATTGAGTTTCAAAAATATCCCCTTAAATTGATCAGTCTGCAGAAAGTCTGATGTTAGAACAATATCCAGGAAATGTAAAGCATCGTTCATCTGGGGACCAGTGTGACCTTCAGAGCGAGAAAACCCAAAGAAACTGTCCACGAACTGGACTAAAAGCAGAGCAATGAATCTGAGCTTAAAACAAATTCACTTGTTTGTTGATTCTCTGGTGTTGTTTATAAAGAAAAACCATCACAAACTATTGGCATTGATTTCTCTGATAACCAAGCCTTGATGAGGGTCTATTTTCACACCAGATGGGAAGAAAACACCAAGAACACACCATCAATCTGAAAGTCAGAGCTGAATCTTCTCTCTGGTGACTGGTTTAGTGTCTTAAGCCCCAATCCCTTTTAGATCATTCTCATCTGCATACACATTTGATAGAAACACCAACATTCCAAGATCCAACCAACTACTGAGTCCAATCCATTACTTACTACAACCAATATATATATATATGATTTGTAACACTCTGATGTGTCACAACACTGAAGTTTCATAGAGAAGTTCACACACAAAAAAAGGTTTCATTTACAATGTACAAATAATTTTTTTTGTTTGTTTGTTTGTTTGTTAGTTTTTTTTATTATAAATAAATAAACTTACTTATAACTTTGAGAGAACTTTGCCAGCAGGTTTGCCAAAGTTCTGAGAATGTTCCCTGTTTGCTGGACAACTCTCTTCATAGCATTTCCCTAGCAACCGCTCAGAACATCTTATCAGCCACATAGCGACACCCTAGCAACCGCATACCAATGTGTAAAAACACCCTGGCAACTATTTATTTACCCAAATAGTTAATTGTAATCTATTTGAAAAATAAAAGGTGTGTGTGTGTGCGTGTGTGTGTGTGTGTGTGTGTGTGTGTGTGTGTGTGTGTGTGTGTGTGTGTGTGTGTGAGTGTGCGTGTGTGTGTGTGTGTGTTTGAGAGAGTGTGTGTGTGTGTGTGTGCTCTTGTTTTTGTGACATATCAGGACACAACTCTGTATAATGTCATGGGTATGACACAGGTATTACAACCCGAATTCCGGAAAAATTGGGACGTTTTTTAAATTTTAATAAAATGAAAACTAAAGGAATTTCAAATCACATGAGCCAATATTTTATTCACAATAGAACATAGATAACGTAGCAAATGTTTAAACTGAGAATTTTTACACGTTTATCCACTTAATTAGCTCATTTAAAATTTAATGCCTGCTACAGGTCTCAAAAAAGTTGGCACAGGGGCAACAAATGGCTAAAAAAGCAAGCAGTTTTGAAAAGATTCAGCTGGGAGAACATCTAGTGATTAATTAAGTTAATTGATATCAGGTCTGTAACATGATTAGCTATAAAAGCTTTGTCTTAGAGAAGCAGAGTCTCTCAGAAGTAAAGATGGGCAGAGGCTCTCCAATCTGTGAAAGACTGCGTAAAAAAATTGTGGAAAACTTTAAAAACAATGTTCCTCAACGTCAAATTGCAAAGGCTTTGCAAATCTCATCATCTACAGTGCATAACATCATCAAAAGATTCAGAGAAACTGGAGAAATCTCTGTGCGTAAGGGACAAGGCCGGAGACCTTTATTGGATGCCCGTGGTCTTCGGGCTCTCAGACGACACTGCATCACTCATCGGCATGATTGTGTCAATGACATTACTAAATGGGCCCAGGAATACTTTCAGAAACCACTGTCGGTAAACACAATCCGCCGTGCCATCAGCAGATGCCAACTAAAGCTCTAGCATGCAAAAAGGAAGCCATATGTGAACATGGTCCAGAAGCGCCGTCGTGTCCTGTGGGCCAAGGCTCATTTAAAATGGACTATTTCAAAGTGGAATAGTGTTTTATGGTCAGACGAGTCCAAATTTGACATTCTTGTTGGAAATCACGGACGCCGTGTCCTCCGGGCTAAAGAGGAGGGAGACCTTCCAGCATGTTATCAGCGTTCAGTTCAGAAGCCAGCATCTCTGATGGTATGGGGGTGCATAAGTGCATACGGTATGGGCAGCTTGCATGTTTTGGAAGGCTCTGTGAATGCTGAAAGGTATATAAAGGTTTTAGAGCAACATATGCTTCCCTCCAAACAACGTCTATTTCAGGGAAGGCCTTGTTTATTTCAGCAGGACAATGCAAAACCACATACTGCAGCTATAACAACAGCATGGCTTCGTCGTAGAAGAGTCCGGGTGCTAACCTGGCCTGCCTGCAGTCCAGATCTTTCACCTATAGAGAACATTTGGCACATCATTAAACGAAAAATACGTCAAAGACGACCACGAACTCTTCAGCGGCTGGAAATCTATATAAGGCAAGAATGGAACCAAATTCCAACAGCAAAACTCCAGCAACTCATAGCCTCAATGCCCAGACGTCTTCAAACTGTTTTGAAAAGAAAAGGAGATGCTACACCATGGTAAACATGCCCCGTCCCAACTATTTTGAGACCTGTAGCAGAAATCAAAATTGAAATGAGCTCATTTTGTGCATAAAATTGTAAACTTTCTCAGTTTAAACATTTGCTATGTTATCTATGTTCTATTGTGAATAAAATATTGGCTCACGTGATTTGAAAGTCTTTTAGTTTTCATTTTATTAAAATTTTAAAAACGTCCCAACTTTTCCGGAATTCGGGTTGTACAAGGAGAGGGTGACTTATGAGGACATAACCCATGTCCCAATTTTTCAAAACGCTTATAAATCATACAGAATTAGTTTTTTTTGAGAAAGTAAAAATGCACAAAGTTTCCTGTGAGGGTTAGGGTTAGGTGTAGGGTTGGTGTAGGGCCATAGAATATACAGTTTGTACAGTATAAAAACCATTACGCCTATGGGATGAACACACTTTTCACAAAAACAAATGTGTGTGTGTGTGTGTGTGCGCACGCATGCTGTCTGTCCATCCATCCTCAAAGACATACCCATTCCATCTGTTCCGCACACCTCAGAGTTTCACCTGACAGCTAATTAATAACCAGCTTATGAGCAGCGGGACAAATTTTCCAACACATGCCACCTAATGTCCGCACATCCCTCGGCCCGGTCCAGCTCACACACCCGTCCAGAGACAGAGCAAGGCCAAACCACTGGAGGCTTGTGAACGATTGCTTCTGTTAGAAACATAAGGCTCCCCGATTCTGATGACAGACCCTCGTTGAGCTGCTCTGAAGACCCAGCAGAAGTTCTGAGGAATCCAAACTCAGCAACACTGAGTCTGATTTGTGTCAAACTCTGAGAGAACAAACTTTAGAAATGTCCTCCTGTGCTCTTTGTTAAGCTGTTGGCTTCTTACTGATTAGACAAGACATCAAGGTCATTGAATATGAAATTAGTGTAAAATAATTAACATATGCATATTTCCATCCAGACGTGTGACACTGCAAGGTTCAAGGAAAGTAGATAAACAGACAGTACGTACATATCACCTGTGCTAATATTTTAAACTGCAAAACAACTGTCTAGTTTTCAAATAAAAAAAAAAGAAAAGAAAATATTGAAACATCCCTAAAGCAATGCTAAAATTTTACAGAATCTATTACATGGCTTTTGCTTTTATAGCTTATATTTTGATTCATTTTTGATGCATACTATATGCAACATTTATACTGTTTCAGTCCTCATGGCTTTTTATGCAAAAAAGTTGACTGTATTATGTTACCAAACTTACATGTGCTACACTCTACATATTTATTGGCTATTTTGTTTCCATGAATAACCTTTAACAACCATTGAACCCTTTCATTGTACAAAAAATTTGTCTTTGGACAAGGCCTAAATTATGTCAGAAAATCTGAAAAGTTGTTTCAAAGGAAGAGAAAGATTTCCATTTTTAAAGAATACAAAGAAAACTATGTATTTAGGTCAGAATAATGCTGTAACAAAGTATTTTAAAAATGAAACTCATATACCTGAGATACGTTTTCTTGTATTTCTTAATGTTACCTGAATTAATGCAAAAGTGCTCAGTTCACATTGCTTTCATATGGAAGTAAGGCTAGATTCACACTGCAGGCTGAAACGACCCAATTCCGATTTTTTTGCCCCTATGCGACCTGTATTTGATCTTTTCATGACAGTCTGAACGACACAGATCCGATCTTTTCAAATGTGACCCAGGCCACTTGGGTATGTGGTCCTGAATCCGATACGTATCCGATCTTTTGAAATGCGACCTCCGTCTGAACGGCCAGGCCACATGTATCCAACCCGTACGTCATTGATACGCTACAAACGTCATAATTCTGCATTGAAGTAGGCGGGAACAAGAAGATAAACTGATGAATTCTGTATTAGTGAAGCCACTCACATCAGTATCCCACCACTCCTGGCTGCGACTCCGCACCCACACGTTTCTCTGTACCGACGCAGCTAACACTGCTCCACAAAACGCCATGGCCAAAAACCTTGCTGTCCTTCTTTTTAATTTTCTTCTTAAAACAAGAAGATTGTAATTGTGCTGGCTCCGTTGGGAAAATAACTTTAATATTGCAAAAAGAGTTCCGCTGTTGACTACACTGTTGTTGACATCCATGTTTAACGTTAGCTACTTCCACAAACAACGAGTGACGTTGTTGATCGTTGAGTACTCTTCTGCGCATGCGGGTCACTTCTGGGTCATTTCACGTTCACACAGGAGATCACAAAAGGTCGCATTTAATTGGAAATGTGAACGGCCTTGCAAAAAAATCGATTTTTTTCAAAAATCGGAATTGAGCATTAAGCCCTGCAGTGTGAACGTAGCCTAATTGTATGAGATTATTGATGAAATGTTGGCAATAATTAGTTATTTTTTTCCAAATTCACCAGAATCTAACAGAGACAAGAGTTTTAGTAGAGATTCTGAAAATGTATCACCAGTACTGAGTGCAATACTCAAATAAAACCACCATCTGACTGTCAACAATGTGTTTTGTAATACAGTTTTTAATTGTCTTTGTGTTATTTTTGGAGTTTCCTGTTTGTGTGTGCCTGTCTGTGTGTTTGTGTGGTTTGGGGCCCCATCTGTGCTCCAGGCTGCAGTAGACAGGTGGAGGGTTACAGATTTACCTGAAGGCTCCTCTGAGGAAACACACTGCAAAGAATCATGGCAGAGGAAATTCATTGCATCAGTCTGTCCAAACTCTCAAATAAAGCTCAGAAACTGAGAGCTGAGTGACAGATAACGAGGCGTGTAGGTGTTGCAGGAAACTTGGATAAACAAAAGAAATGCAGAAAGCTCAGATTCATCTCAAAATTCACCATGATGAATTTTCAAAAGTCACAGACAGAAGGCATGAGGTCACAGGAGGTGAAGGATGGGGTCACGGGGTCAAAATAAGGGTCATCGCAATAGATGGGGGTCATAGGGTGAAGAAAGCAGAAAAGGAAGGAGGAGTCCATGGAGTTTGAAGTTTGGAGTCACAGGGATTGGTCGCAAACCAAAGTGGTAAATGTAGATGTCAAAGGTCAAAAAGAGGGGTCATGGGGGAAAGGCAGTGGTCAAAGGTCTATAAGAAGGGTCAAAGGGCAAATGCAAATAAAAATATGGATAGAGACCCATAGGATGGGGTCACAGATGAAGGGGTCACAAGGCAAAAAGAGAGTCACAGGGAAATGATAGAGTCAAAAGGAGGTGTCACAGAACAATAGATGGGGTCACAGAAAGTGAAGGATGGTGGCATTCAGTGTGAAGATTGGGGTCACAGGGCCAAGGTGGTGGTCAAATTTCAAAAAGAGGGGTCACATGGAAAAAAGAAAGAAGTGATCACAAAGCAAAAGATGGGGTCACAGATGAAGGAGAATCACAGAGGGTGAAGAGTTCTGTCAAAAGGTGGGAGGGGTCACAAGAAAAAGGGAGTGGTTTTAGGTCAAAAGGAGGCATCCCAGAGCAAAACATGGGGTCATACAGGGTGAAGGATGGGGGCACAGGGCAAAGGCAGTGTTTAAAATCAAAAGGAGTGGTCATGAAGTACATGACAGGGTCACAGAAGAAAGGTGGGGTGAAATCACAGGGACAAACAGCACAAAAATTTCCTAGAAATCTACTATCCCATAGAACAGTGTGCTTTTTGTCCATTTCAGGGCTTGGAGTTTCTACCAATGAGCTGAACTGAACCAGATGTTTGTTTAGGAAGACGTGCAAAGGTTCAGCTCCAGGGTTGAAAAACACTGGAATGGGCCTATCTGGCAGTACCAACACTGAACATTTTAGATCTCCAGAATCAACACACCTGATGCAACTCATCAATAGGGTCCTTAGTAAAGACTCCAAGACATCAAGTGGGTGTGTCAGTAAGCAAGGCATCACAAATGTGCCGTGTTGCGGGGGCCGCTCTTCTCAAAAATGACCTGGGGACCCCCCACCAATGCACATTTTGCACATCACCCTCATCATACTCACCCAATTCAAAGGGATAGTTCACCCCAAAATGAAAATTATGCAATACTCACTCTCAAGCCATCCTAGTTGTGTATGACTTTCTTCTTTCAGACGAATCCAATTGTGTAAAAATATCCACCTATAATTTTATAAACAGTAATCTCTAGCTTCCACTAAATGTCATATGCACATTCACAATAATGCCGTTCGGGAGAATGACATAGGACGTAGTTTAAGGTCCAGTGGGACACTTTTTATGATGGATGGATGCACTTTATTGGACTTCTTTTGGACGATCAAAAAATAACACCCACTCACTGCCATTATAAAGGATGGCTTGAGATTGAGTAAATCATGACGTCATTATATTTTTGAATGTACTATCCCTTTAAGTCTTGCAGTCTCTGCTAAAGAACTGGGGTCTCATTTATAAAACTCCGTAGATTTCATCCTAAAATTTTACGTAGGCACAAAAGATAGATTTTGCATACGGCCAAATGTTTTCAGATTTATAAAACCATGTGCACGCCAGAACCTGCACAAAAATCTCTTTATAAATCCCAGTCAGGGGAAGATTGTGTGTACATGCATCATCACTCGACTCCTCCCCGAAATCACCATATATGGAGTTTACAACGCCTTGTTTTACTATGCATAATCTCATCTGCATATCAATTCCATGCATATTCACATTCACATGCACGTGTTTTAGTGGAAATAGATAAACGCATATTTATTGCAGTGTATTGTCTGATTCGGCACGTTACTGACAAAGTATTGTAAAAAGGAAACATGCAAATCTTACCGTTTTCTCCTAGTTATGTCCTTCAAATATAGTGGAATTGTTCATAATGTTGTAGAGATGACTTTACACGACATTAACTCCTCTGTGCAGCTGTGGTTGTACAGTAATCCAGCAGTGTCTGCCATATAAAATTAAAGGAAGTGTGCATTATTGATCACTGTTCTCGCTAAAATATATCTCATAACGTGATCTGTATTGTAGTTTAAAGATTAATTATTTTGCACCTCAGCTCCTCGCTGTCATTAAAAAATAACGTCACATGAAAATTATGTTTATTGTTAGTGAAATTATGTAATTATTTTGTTTGTAAAATTATGTAATTTCAGTATAATCTCCTTTAATGCGAGTGGAATATTTGATGTAAATGTATATATCGACATGAAAACATGAGTTTAAAGTCGTTGTTTACTTCATTAATTTTCTCCCTCCATGAAAAAAGAGTTTGTGCGGAAGGTTTATAATGTCCGTATGGTGCGTACATATTTACGGCAAGTTTATTTTTTATAAATCTTGATATGTGCGTAAAAAAATGCGTACGCAAAAAAACACAATTTTTAATTCTACAGTGACGTACAGTGCTGTCAAGTGGTACCGGCTAAGTTAAGCATCGTCGAGCCCCACACAGCTCACACACAGTATTACATCATATAATGCTGTTAGGAGGTTCAAGGGTTGAAAAACAGACCAGAACCGGAGATGCAGTAGAGGTTGGCCTCCTGCATCTTAACTATGGGGAAAACCTGTATTTGACCCTGTGTCAGGTTGAGGGAAGAAATCCTGTTAGTCCACTGGACCTGCAAGCTACAGAAGCACACTGAGATGATAATGAGAAAGAATTGAGGTGAAGTTGGGGTGAAATTCCCATGTGCTGTCAATCTTTGGAAAGAATAGCTGCACTATTTTGTGGTCATCCATTAATTAATTGCAATACGTAATCCCTAGTTTAGCCTGGACTTTCCTATGAGTTGAATTCAGTTTCATGTCTGCTTTCTTCTTCTTCTTTTTTTTCACATTGTGCATAGGGACTATTTTTGTTGACTGTGATGCTTGCAGATCTATTCTTTGTTTCCCTAGTGTAACCAGCCTACAGTTATCCTCAGCAACATCAAGTGGCAACTCGGCAAGAACTCTGCTGCTGGAGTCATGGACTGAAGACTTGAAGGGTTTAATCTGCTTTTCTTGGTCTTATTTTGGTAATCTTTGTGTAAAAATTGTACACTTTAGCATACTTTTAAAAGAATGTGAATAATTTTGGGCATAGTTGCTTGTTAATTGAATTAAATGAAATTCGTAAAGTTTAAATGTATATACAATGCAATGGCCTTGATCCACTAAACATTGGTACACTTTGGTAAACATTGGTTTGCACATTTGTTGTAGCTGTTATAAGGTACCGTCACATTGTGAAAACTGGTTTGTTAAACATGTATGCCTCCATCTCACTAATGGTGAGTTAAATGTTAGATATTAGACATTTGGTTTACATTTGTACAGAAAGTAATTGAGAGGCTGTTGAAGACACGACAGCATTTCAAGTAAGAGAGTGAAGTGAGCAGCTAATTCCCAGGGGTGCATTCTGGGACTTCCTAGAGCATTGGAATGATCTGAGGACAGACGGGACAGTCCGAGTCATGGCCAACAGTCTGGCTGGTTTACTTACAACCGAAGAAGGGAATGAAATGCCCGAGACACTGGAAACTAGGGTGGTGCGGTGGGCTGGATTTATTGGCAGCTTTTCACAATACATAATACAATTTTATGTTTTAATCCACCTTTAGTCCTCCATCTAAACCAGCAAGTGTCTGTACATGGTACATCTTTGAGTGAGGTACAGAATATAGGGCCTGAAGCTCATTTTCAGGAAAAGGAGCTGATTATGATGATTGTGAACCTCAGGAGGTCAACGAAATATTTTATGACCTTTTATATTTTAATTATTGTAAGAGGTTAGGGTTGTTTTTTTGTTTTTGTTTTTTAACTACTGTTTTGATTGTAAGTTGACAACCATGACTTGTATGGTCATTTCCTGGTCATCAGTGGATGTTCATGTTAGAACTGAATTAAATGGCTTGCTCCTCTTCTGGTACACATTTGATTTTCTACAGACCATCAACCAGATAACAAATTTAGGCACTTGCATTCAGCTTTTGCGAAGAAGAAAACTGTACTTGCTCATAATATTAAGATTAATGAAATAAAAGGCGTCTTAAACGGTTAGTCCAGCCGAAAATGAAAATTATGTCATTAATGACTCACCCTCAAGTCATTCCAAACCCATAAGACCCGTAATGTCCATGTCCAGAAAGGTACGAAAAACATCATCAAAGTAGTCCATGTGACATTAGAGGGTCAGTGAGAATTTGTTGAAGCATCGAAAATACATTTTGGTCCAAAAAAATATGACTTTATTCAGCATCGTCTCTTCCATGCTGAATAAAGTAGTAGTTTTTGCTATTTTTGGACCAAAATGTATTTCCGATGCTTCAAAATATTCTAACTGACCCTATGATGTCACATGGACTACTTTGATGATGTTTTTCTTACCTTTCTGGACATGGACAGTAGACCGTACACACAGCTTCAATGGAGGGACTGAGAGCTCTCGGACTAAATCTAAAATATCTTAAACTGTGTTCAGAAGATGAACGGAGGTCTCACGGGTTTGGAACGGCATGAGGGTGAGTTATTAATGACATAATTTTAATCTTTGGCTGAACTAACCCTTTAAGTGACTTAAAGAGAGACACTTTCATCACTGTGTTTCTAAACACACTTAAGTACACTTTAAAAAAGTGCTCTGTGGTGTCAAATACATATTTCTTATTTTTTAAAATCAATGTTTTAATCTTTTCTGTAGGTTTAAAGAAGTACACTTATTTTGTGCATTTAACAAATCAAAACAGTATGTTAATATATTTTAAATGCATTACATTTAAGAAATTATGTTAAATTATATTTGAGGTTAATCAAAAATGCTCATCAGTACATTCAGCAGTACTTCAACCATATTTCAAGGAAATTATAACTATTATTATGAAATTACGAAATGGTATATAATGATTTCCAAAAATACTTAAAAGGAGCAGCTTAGAAAATGTTGATTGTGAACCTCAGGAGGTCAACTAAATAGTTTTAACTTTTATACTTAACATTTGTTCAGAGTATTTTTTTTAACTACAGTTTGACAACCTTGACTTTCATGATTTTCACATTTTCAGGGTAACAGGGCTAAGATATCACTCAGAAGATGTCTGTCTGACATCAGAGAACATACAGACAAAACACTGTACGTCTAAAACAAACTTAAGACAGAGAGGTATTTCCTAGAGAGCAGCGCTAACCACACAAGCCAAAGAGAGATTTCTGATTGAACCACTGATCAACATTATATTTTCAGTGAACGCACCATGCTGGCTGATCTTCACGGTATAATCGCTATAAGTTTATCCAGTATATCTGATCTAACATCTGAGAGGAAATCCTGAAAATCCCTCAGCTTTTATTCATTCCATTGTTGATTATTTATCGGTGAGTGAATTGTGCTTTGCTTGCCTCAGATTCCACCCATATTTTATAATATCTCTGCTCAGATATGCATATGATATGTAAAATCAGAGCAATGGGTTAGGAAGCCAAGAGAAAGAGCGTGAGGGCGTCTGGGATAGAGCAGGAGAAGGCTGGGAATATAAATGTTTATTTGTGAAGCGCTCAGCATGTGAAGCCTCCACAATTAAGACTGTGTGGAAGCTGCTAGAATCCTGATGGCGCTTCAGAGCGCAGGTGTTTGTTCAGTATTCACAGAACGCTGCCACAGAAAGAGACAGACTTCTAAGCATCAAGTCATTTGAAATTTTAATTGGCAAGTGACTAATGGTTGCTAGACAAACTTCACAGAATGTCATTTAACAATGTGGATATTTTCAGATGCAGAGTGCATCGGCAACAGATCAGGTGTTTGCTGGATACTGCTGTTACCTCAGGGATCAAAACTTTGTCAGTGAAGTAAGGCAGAGTGTTTTCCCAATGGTTTGACTGAAATGACTTGCTCCTCTTCTGATACACATTTGCTTTTCACTGCTTTTCGCTTCTGTCACTTAAACAGCACAGACTTCAGTGTTCACCATTCAGCCCTTTTGAAAAAAAAGTGTTCTTGATTGTAATAAATGTGCACTTGTGATGTAATTCCAATCTTAAAAGTATGCATATACATATATAATCTTAAAAGTATAAAAAAAAGTCAAAGGGGACCAATACTGTCCCTTTAAGCGGCCTTTTATTTCAGTGATATTCAATAACATAAAAGGCAACTTAAGTAATTGAAAGAGAGACACTTTCATGCCTTTTTCTAAACACACTTAAGTACACTTTTAAAAAGTGGCCTTTGTAATAATGTCCAATGAAAAGTTTGACTTAAAACTACATTTCATATAATGTTTTAATAATATTTGATTGTGTTTAAATGAGTACCCTTTTTTTGATGTTGACTAACATACTTAAACATGATTTTAATTCTACATTTAAAATTTATATATTAATATGTATTAGACTGCACAAAATGTACAAATGTGTCTAAATATATAACATACAAGTTTCAATGACATTAAAGCGGTCAAAAACAACATTATTTTGGTGTATTTGGTGAAATTAAAAATGTTTTTCGGTTTTACAACACATTATTTTCCACAAACTGTAGAATTTTTGTTTCTCATATATGCCCCGCCTTCCTGAAATGTCAATGTCAATGTCACCTTTATTTATATAGCGCTTTAAACAAAATACATTGCGTCAAAGCAACTGAACAACATTCATTAGGAAAACAGTGTCAATAATGCAAAGATGATAGTTAAAGGCAGTTCATCATTGGATTCAGTTATGTCATCTCTGTTCAGTTAAATAGTGTCTGTCCATTTATTTGCAATCAAGTCAACGATATCGCTGTAGATGAAGTGTCCCCAACTAAGCAAGCCAGAGGCGACAGCGGCAAGGAACCGAAACTCCATCGGTGACAGAATGGAGAAAAAAACCTTGGGAGAAACCAGGCTCAGTTGGGGGGCCAGTTCTCCTCTGACCAGACAAAACCAGTAGTTCAATTCCAGGCTGCAGCAAAGTCAGATTGTGCAGAAGAATCATCTGTTTCCTGTGGTCTTGTCCTGGTGCTCCTCTGAGACAAGGTCTTTACAGGGGATCTGTATCTGGGGCTCTAGTTGTCCTGGTCTCCGCTGTCTTTCAGGGATGTAGAGGTCCTTTCTAGGTGCTGATCCAGCATCTGGTCTGGATACGTACTGGATCCGGGTGACTGCAGTGACCCTCTGATCTGGACACAGACTGGATCTGGTGGCCACGGTGACCTCGGAACAAGAGAGAAACAGACAAATATTAGCGTAGATGCCATTCTTCTAATGATGTAGCAAGTACATAGGTTGTTATGGGAAGTGTTTCCGGTTCCGGTTTACCTAATTAATGCAGCCTAAAAATCCTTTAACGGATTTGGATAATAAAAGCATATTAGTATGTTATGTGTTTGCCAGGTTAAAGAGATGGGTCTTTAATCTAGATTTAAACTGCAAGAGTGTGTCTGCCTCCCGAGCAATGTTAGGTAGGTTATTCCAGAGTTTGGGCGCCAAATAGGAAAAGGATCTGCCGCCTGCAGTTGATTTTGATATTCTAGGTATTATCAAATTGCCTGAGTTTTGAGAACGTAGCGGACGTAGAGGATTATAATGTAAAAGGAGCTCATTCAAATACTGAGGTGCTAAACCATTCAGGGCTTTATAAGTAATAAGCAATATTTTAAAATCTATGCGATGCTTGATAGGGAGCCAGTGCAGTGTTGACAGGACCGGGCTAATATGGTCATACTTCCTGGTTCTAGTAAGAACTCTTGCTGCTGCATTTTGGACTAGCTGTAGTTTGTTTACTAAGCGTGCAGAACAACCACCCAATAAAGCATTACAATAATCTAACCTTGAGGTCATAAATGCATGGATTAACATTTCTGCATTTGACATTGAGAGCATAGGCCGTAATTTAGATATATTTTTGAGATGGAAAAATGCAGTTTTACAAATGCTAGAAACGTGGCTTTCTAAGGAAAGATTGCGATCAAGTAGCACACCTAGGTTCCTAACTGATGACGAAGAATTGACAGAGCAACCATCAAGTCTTAGACAGTGTTCTAGGTTATTACAAGCAGAGTTTTTAGGTCCTATAATTAACACCTCTGTTTTTTCAGAATTTAGCAGTAAGAAATTACTCGTCATCCAGTTTTTTATATCGACTATGCAATCCATTAGTTTTTCAAATTGGTGTGTTTCACCGGGCTGCGAAGAAATATAGAGCTGAGTATCATCAGCATAACAGTGAAAGCTAACACCATGTTTCCTGATGATATCTCCCAAGGGTAACATATAAAGCGTGAAGAGTAGCGGCCCTAGTACTGAGCCTTGAGGTACTCCATACTGCACTTGTGATCGATAGGATACATCTTCATTCACTGCTACGAACTGATGGCGGTCATATAAGTACGATTTAAACCATGCTAATGCACTTCCACTGATGCCAACAAAGTATTCAAGTCTATGCAAAAGAATGTTGTGGTCAATTGTGTCAAACGCAGCACTAAGATCCAATAAAACTAATAGAGAGATACACCCACGATCAGATGATAAGAGCAGATCATTTGTAACTCTAAGAAGAGCAGTCTCAGTACTATGATACGGTCTAAATCCTGACTGGAAATCCTCACATATACCATTTTTCTCTAAGAAGGAATATAATTGTGTGGATACCACCTTTTCTAGTATCTTGGACAGAAAAGGGAGATTCGAGATTGGTCTATAATTAACTAGTTCTTTGGGGTCAAGTTGTGGTTTTTTGATGAGAGGCTTAATAACAGCCAGTTTGAAGGTTTTGGGGACATGTCCTAATGACAATGAGGAATTAATAATAGTCAGAAGAGGATCTATGACTTCTGGAAGCACCTCTTTCAGGAGCTTAGATGGTATAGGGTCTAACATACATGTTGTTGGTTTAGATGATTTAACAAGTTTATACAATTCTTCCTCTCCTATGGTAGAGAATGAGTGGAACTGTTCCTCAGGGGGTCTATAGTGCACTGTCTGATGTGATACTGTAGCTGACGGCTGAATGGTTGCAATTTTATCTCTAATAGTATCGATTTTAGAAGTAAAGTAGTTCATAAACTCATTACTGCTGTGGTATTGGGAAATGTCAACACTTGTTGAGGCTTTATTTTTCGTTAATTTAGCCACTGTATTGAATAAATACCTGGGGTTATGTTTGTTTTCTTCTAAAAGAGAAGAAAAGTAATCGGATCTAGCAGTTTTTAATGCTTTTCTGTAGGATATGTTACTTTCCCGCCAAGCAATACGAAATACCTCTAGTTTTGTTTTCCTCCAGCTGCGCTCCATTTTTCGGGCTGCTCTCTTTAGGGTGCGAGTATGCTCATTATACCATGGTGTCAAACTGTTTTCCTTAACCTTCCTTAAGCGTAAAGGAGCAACTTTATTTAAAGTGCTAGAAAAGAGAGAGTCCATAGTTTCTGTTACATCATCAAGTTGTTCTGAGGTTTTGGATATGCTAAGGAATTTGGATACATCAGGAAGATAACTTAAAAAGCAGTCTTTTGTGTTAGAAATGATGGTTCTTCCATACTTGTAACAAGAAGTAGAATTTACAATTTTGGCTATATGAATTTTGCAAAGAACTAAATAATGATCTGAGATATCATCACTTGGCTGAATAATTTCAACACCATCAACATCAATTCCATGTGACAGTATTAAATCTAGAGTATGATTTCGACAATGAGTAGGTCCTGAAACGTGTTGTCTAACACCAATAGAGTTCAGAATGTCTATAAATGCTGATCCCAATGCATCGTTTTCATTATCAACATGGATATTAAAATCACCAACTATTAAAACTTTATCTGCAGCCAGAACTAACTCAGATGTAAAATCACCAAACTCTTTAATAAAGTCTGTATGGTGCCCTGGTGGCCTGTATACAGTAGCCAGTACAAACATAACAGGGGATTTATCATTAACATTTGTTTCTTTGGATAATGTTATATGAAGTACCATTACTTCAAACGAGTTATACTTGTAGCCTGCCCTCTGAGAAATCCTGAAAACGTTGTTATAAATTGAAGCAACACCTCCACCTTTGCCTTTTAGACGTGGCTCATGTTTATAACAGTAATCTTGGGGGGTGGACTCATTTAAAATAATGTAATCATCAGGTTTTAGCCAGGTTTCTGTCAAACAGAGTACATCTATATTATGATCAGTGATCATATTATTTACAAAAAGTGTTTTCGTAGAAAGGGATCTGATATTCAATAAGCCAAGCTTTATCATTTGTTTATCCATATTGCTTCTGTTTTTTATTTGTTGAACCTCAATTAAATTGTTAATCTTAACCTGGTTTGGACGTTTTTTGTTTTTTCTAGTTCGGGGAACAGACACAGTCTCTATAGTGTGATATCTAGGTGAAAAAGTCTCTATGTGCTGAGAATTAACTGACCTCTGTGACGGGAGGCAGCTAGCAGACGGTCGGTTTAGCCAGTCTGTCTGCTTCCTGACCTGGGCCCCAGTTAGTCAAGTATAAACACTAAGACTATTTGCCATATTTCTAGAGAGAAGAGTGGCGCCACCCCAGGAGGGATGAAGACCATCTCTTTTAAACAGGTCAGGTCTGCCCCAAAAGCTCGTCCAATTGTCTATGAAACCTATGTTATTCTGTGGGCACCACTTAGACATCCAGCCATTGAGTGATGACAATCTGCTATGCATCTCATCACCACGGTAAGCAGGGAGGGGACCAGAGCATATTACAGTGTCTGACATCGTGCGTGCAAGTTCACACACCTCTTTAATGTTATTTTTAGTGATCTCCGACTGGCGAAGTCGAACATCATTAGCGCCGGCATGAATAACAATCTTACTGTATTTACGTTTAGCATTAGCCAGCACTTTTAAATTTGCCAAGATGTCAGGCGCTCTGGCTCCCGGTAAACATTTGACTATGGTGGCTGGTGTCTCTATATTCACGTTCCGTACAATAGAATCACCAATAACTAGAGCACTTTCATCAGGTTTCTCAGTGGGTGCATCACTGAGTGGGGAGAACCTGTTTAATGTTTTGATCGGAACAGAAGAGCGGTGTTTTGACCCACGACTACGCTGCCTCACTGTCACCCAGTTGCCCTGCTGCAGGGGCTCTGTTTCTGGAACCGAACAATGTACAGGAATCCCTGAGCTAGACGCATCCAAAGCCGTATCTAGAGCCCTAACATTTTTACTATCCTCAATTAAAGTTTGGATGCGTGTCTCTAATTCTGAAATCTTCTCTGTCAGCCTAACTATTTCCCTGCATTTATCACATGTGAATCCCTCATCAGCGACAGAGATAGATAAACTGTACATGTGGCAAGAGGTGCAAGTAACAATGATAGGAGAAGCCATTACTCACCGTGCTTGATGAAAATTCTTACTGCGGTTGTTTGATGAACTTGTGAAAAACTGGAGCGAGGGAGAGGAGAAAAGAAAATAGCGATAGGTTCGAATGAAGACGCTAATGACAAGCTAACGAATGCTAACGCTTTGCAGGTGTACTGCACTCACGGAAATAAAATAAAAGTGAACGATCAAAGTTAATCTGATCTATATTATGATCAGTGATCATATTATTTACAAAAAGTGTTTTCGTAGAAAGGGATCTGATATTCAATAAGCCAAGCTTTATCATTTGTTTATCCATATTGCTTCTGTTTTTTATTTGTTGAACCTCAATTAAATTGTTAATCTTAACCTGGTTTGGACGTTTTTTGTTTTTTCTAGTTCGGGGAACAGACACAGTCTCTATAGTGTGATATCTAGGTGAAAAAGTCTCTATGTGCTGAGAATTAACTGACCTCTGTGACGGGAGGCAGCTAGCAGACGGTCGGTTTAGCCAGTCTGTCTGCTTCCTGACCTGGGCCCCAGTTAGTCAAGTATAAACACTAAGACTATTTGCCATATTTCTAGAGAGAAGAGTGGCGCCACCCCAGGAGGGATGAAGACCATCTCTTTTAAACAGGTCAGGTCTGCCCCAAAAGCTCGTCCAATTGTCTATGAAACCTATGTTATTCTGTGGGCACCACTTAGACATCCAGCCATTGAGTGATGACAATCTGCTATGCATCTCATCACCACGGTAAGCAGGGAGGGGACCAGAGCATATTACAGTGTCTGACATCGTGCGTGCAAGTTCACACACCTCTTTAATGTTATTTTTAGTGATCTCCGACTGGCGAAGTCGAACATCATTAGCGCCGGCATGAATAACAATCTTACTGTATTTACGTTTAGCATTAGCCAGCACTTTTAAATTTGCCAAGATGTCAGGCGCTCTGGCTCCCGGTAAACATTTGACTATGGTGGCTGGTGTCTCTATATTCACGTTCCGTACAATAGAATCACCAATAACTAGAGCACTTTCATCAGGTTTCTCAGTGGGTGCATCACTGAGTGGGGAGAACCTGTTTAATGTTTTGATCGGAACAGAAGAGCGGTGTTTTGACCCACGACTACGCTGCCTCACTGTCACCCAGTTGCCCTGCTGCAGGGGCTCTGTTTCTGGAACCGAACAATGTACAGGAATCCCTGAGCTAGACGCATCCAAAGCCGTATCTAGAGCCCTAACATTTTTACTATCCTCAATTAAAGTTTGGATGCGTGTCTCTAATTCTGAAATCTTCTCTGTCAGCCTAACTATTTCCCTGCATTTATCACATGTGAATCCCTCATCAGCGACAGAGATAGATAAACTGTACATGTGGCAAGAGGTGCAAGTAACAATGATAGGAGAAGCCATTACTCACCGTGCTTGATGAAAATTCTTACTGCGGTTGTTTGATGAACTTGTGAAAAACTGGAGCGAGGGAGAGGAGAAAAGAAAATAGCGATAGGTTCGAATGAAGACGCTAATGACAAGCTAACGAATGCTAACGCTTTGCAGGTGTACTGCACTCACGGAAATAAAATAAAAGTGAACGATCAAAGTTAATCTGATAAGATTGATCGATAATATCAGAAATATGGTGTCGATAAAATAAATGCGTCGATTTTTACAAAGCTCTTCGTTCGGAAAAGCGAGGTGTGCTCTGATTGGCCAGCTATCCAGTGTGTTGTGATTGGCTGATTGCCTCGAGCGTGTCACGAAAATGTTAAGCCCCTTAACATACTGTGATACATGTGTCCTGGTGCGACAAGACAAAAACCAGTAAAACCCATTACAAACGATGCTTTTGTTGCATCCAGTGTGGACATAATTACGGATTTTTCATGCGTTGTGTAGTGTATCGCACCGCATAAATATAAAATCATGTCTGCATTTGTGATTGGAGAAATGACAAACGACAAGCGCTACTCTACTGTACACTGCTCAAAACTCACGTCTGAATCATCAGTCGCAAATTCTTTAAATATGAAAACATACTTACAGACTGTGAGTCAGAAGCACAGTTGGAAAGTTCCTCTTTTTTGAAAGACCAAACAAAGAAGCTTCTCTTTCACAATGAAACACACAGTGCCTTCACATAATGGCGCCGGAGGCAACAGCGAGAATAAAAGTTACGCCTTCTTTCTTTACGTGATTATTTGGGCAGCGTTATGCAAATCTTCCCATACAGTGACGTATGACGTAGACATGTGGGACGTGTTAGAACGAGGTGTTTAAGGAGGCCGTGGTTGACTTTGATAAAGAATATCTCCTTGGACTTGAGACTTTAGTCTTTGAAACTTTACAGATCTTCTTTATGCACCAAGAGCTTGCAACACTCCAGAGAGAAAGGGAAAAAAAATAATTTCATCATATGACCCCTTTTAAGTATATTTGAGTTGATCATAAGGGCTTGTCGTTACATTCAGCAGTACTTTAACCATATTTCAAAGACAATAGAAGTAATTATAAAATTACATATAAAGATGTACTCACGTCCTACTTAAGAGGATCAAAAACACTCTAAAGTTCAGCAAATTGCACTTAGCTAATATAAATGCAATTAACATGCACTTAAATGTCCAGAAACATTACATTCAGATCACACTATTAATAGTATATTCTGTTAAAGAACATCATTTCCTTAAGAATTCTTTTAAAATATGCTAAAGTTTGCATCTTTTACCACACATTCTTCATCATGTTTCAGGCTGAAAAAAAGTGATGTTGAGGAAGTTCAGTGGCTTGTAAAAAGGGTTTCATGTTAACTTTAACCTGTTGTCTAGTCTAGTAGCTGATAGTCAGTGATTATAAATGACACACATGTTTGCATAAAGGAATAGTGTTGAATCCAGACACTGTTACTGTGCCTCGGCTTCTCGTTAACATGCTGAGATGCTGCGAGCCACTCGATTTAGACCAGTTACAATTTTAACGCAAATAATACGCCAGGATGATGCTAAAGGAGTGAGAAAGCCAGCAGGGGTTTATTAACTTGGTGCAGTTGAATATTTCCCTTCTTATATGTGACCCAGATTCAAGGCACAATGATCGAGGCGTCGACGGCTCATGACGGAGCAGTGCGGGTCTGAGTCCAGATGAAGAGCTGTTTGTTCAGGAGCTGCTGAGGCCAAACACAGCCTGACTTCAGCATACCAGACATTTCCCAAGCTCTTTCTAAATTTACACCGGCCCTTGCAGCCCTGTGTTTCAGTTGTAGAGCAGCCAATAAAGGCAAACAAGCCGCGCCGGAATCAGATGTTCACTTCCTGGACTTGCATTCAATTCAAACTCTTTGTCCTGGCCCTTAAAAAAATTAAAATAATTGGCTCTGACTCACATTTAAACACAATATAATGCACACGTCAACAGTAAAATGAGCGGTGTATCTCTCTGTTTGACATTATTCTGCTCTTTTCAGAAGCTAATGGTAAGTGAGGTATAAGGCTGTTCTGCAGGTGTGTGAGGTGAAAACTGCCTCTTCGTGGTTTTCTATTTTAGACCCTGCTGAATCTCCAGCTCGTCTGTGACGTCACAATCACAGCTCTGCGCCTCTGAGCGCGCTTCACACCGCTGACGGGTTACTCAGTAAAGATAAAAATGGTTCATGTCTGTAACATCATATGAATACAATCACACTTTGGGTAGGGTTCTCATATCTTACAAGGAATGTTCTGGCAGTTCTCTAAAAGAGCAACTTAATAGCAGAAAAAAAAAAACATTATTTATAGGGTACGTTATTCATGGAACTTTTTTTTCTGAAACACTGTATTTGGACGTTCTTCTAATTATAATAATAATAATAATTATTATTATTTTTTAAATGTTACTTATTGTCTCGTTACAGTTTGTATAACCAAGAAAAAAAACAAAAAAAAAAACGTTTTAAACCATTTCACATTAAACAACAACATAAATTACATTTTAACGGGAACTTTAGCAACATATTCTTAGAACATATTTTTGTAAGTGTTCCTCCAGCGAACTTGAAGCATTCTATAAATGTTACTTTTTTATACTTGTTTCAGAACGTTGAGCAGTAACAATTATTCTTTTTTTAATCAGAAGGTTCTGTCAGTCTTTGTTCTTTTAGCTGGAGCTCTTAAATAAACAGAGCTGATTTCGCGTCTGTTTTTTTTTTTTTTAATTATTTTAACATATTTATTACTCCGTCGATATGAGGCATTTACTCGCAGCTGACGAGATGATATTTAATATTATTATGATCCATATACGACTCGTACGCAGCGCGTTTCTCCGGCCATCCGGCGGCGCGAGGCGGAACTGCAGGCGCGCGCGTCAGTCTCGCACACACACGCGCGCGCACACACACACACACACACACACACACAGAGTCAGGTATCTCCTCTCCGCGTGCGCGTGTTTCTCTGTGATGCTCGCGGGCGTCGGACGCGCGGATGATCGCGGCTGATTGTCAGTGTGTGGAATAAGACGCTCTTCATCCTCATCCTCATCTTCATCCTCCTCATCACGGCTGTTTCTGGCTGGAGTGACAGAAAGACATAAAACCTTCCTCCGGATCCTCAGCGCTCCTCTGAAGGCTTTTGGGTGAGTCTTCATCATGCTCTTGATCTTCTTCAGCATCTTCATCCTCCTCATCTTCCTCGTACTCTACTGAAGATTGTGTTTCTCTCGTGTGTTTCAGTTTCTGCTTTGTGATCTTCAGCGTTTGGAGTAAGTACAGATACTTTCACTCTCTGTAAGTGTGTGTGTGATCGGGACATGTGTGCAGAAACTGTGTGTGTGTGTGTGTGAGAGAGAGAGAGCGAGAGCGAGAGAGAGAGAGATGAGCTCAGACTCGTGAGTGTCGTTCTGTCAGGAGTGTGTAAATGTGTGTGTGAACCGGACATGTGTGTGTGTGTGTGTGTGTGTGTTTCAGGTTTGTTGTTGTTGTGGGATTTCTGGGACTCTTATGATGATGATAAAAATGTCAGAAAAGCTGTAGTGAGACACAAATCAGCCGCTGTGAGAGTGAGATGAGCACAAGCTTACATCTGTGATTCTGTGAGGAGTGTGTGTGTGTGTGTGTTCTGGGTCAGTGGTGCTGTTTCAGTTGGTCATGGGATTTCTGGGTCTCTAATGATGATGATGATGATGATGGTGAAAAATGTCTGATCAGGCAGAAAAGCTTTGGTGGGACACAAACTCCAGTCCCTGGTCCAAGTGTGTGTGTGTGTGTGTGTGTGTGTGTGTGCCATAATTTGGGACAATTGAGATAAATCTGTCAGAACCAGAGACATTCCCATGTGGATGATCATCCAATCTAAAAATGCATGACTTTTATTTAGTTCCAGTTTGTAGCAGAAATCATTCCGATCTTTGTTCAAATGGCCAGAGGATTGATGAAATGTGCTGATGTGTGTGTGTTTGTGCTCATCCTGAACTCTTGAGTTTTTTTGCTGATCTCAGTCGAATCTCTCGCTGTTCTCGTCAGTGTCCCGTGTGCTCTGTGATGGGAATTCATTATTTCTGTTCACATTAATGACTCTTAATTAAAGACAGCTGCTGCTCCACAGCTTCATCATCATCACTTTATTTTCTCATCATTTTCCAGTCGTTTTGAGCGTCTCTGTCTGTCTGTACTGTAGTCGATCCGTTCTCTCCAGGGCTCTGGTGATGCTTTTCTCTATCAGTAAAGCAGCGGCTTACAGAACAGTGGGATTTGGGACTGTGTGTGTGTGTGTGTGTGTGTGTGTGTGCTCGTGGAGGGGATAAGGCATGTTCTCCTCCTGGATAACGCCCACAGCTCTCTGCTCGGAGCACTGGGCTGTTTAAAGCTTGAAGCGGAAAGATAAAAACTCAAATAGAAAATGTTTTTGGGGGAGAGCTGCTAACGGCTCAGATGTTCATGCAAACGGTGAGAAGGTTGATGCTTCTTTGACTGAGTCTGAGATGTGCAGCGTTTCTGAAAGTCTCGGCTCAATCTGCTAACATCTCTTAAATGTGTTTAATAACACTGCGGTGAAATGAAGGCATTTGTGTTTGTGCTCAATTTATTCTGACCATTAAAATGCCACAGTCTGAATATTTCACAGTGTGTGTGTGTGTGTGTTTTACATTTTGTGAAGTTATGTCATTCTGTTTAGCAGCCTGTCTCTCTTTCACCCGCACAAACAGGCACACACACACACACACACACACAGGCACACACACACACACACACACACACACACACACACACACACACACACACACACACACACACACACACACACACACACAGTTTATATTAGGATGTAGTGTCAGGTGATTTGATCTGCTTGCTGTTTGATGTTTTTTAAGGAGATTCACTTCCATCATAATAATAATATGTATGCGTGTGTTTCTGTGTCTCTGTGGAGTGTAAATGAGCAGCTGATATGAAATATTTGAGTATCGGACACACTGGTGTGACATCTAAACTAAACGCCACCTAAAACTATTTGTAACAGCATTTTTTTTTCTTTTTTTAATGATTTTTCATATAGTGATTAGTAAATGACTGAGTTAATTATTTGTACTTCTAATTTTATTTGTTCACACATGGGAAAAAAATCTTTAAATCTTTAAAACAAAACATAAATCTATCTATCTATCTATCTATCTATCTATCTATCTATCTATCTATCTATCTGTCTGTCTGTCTGTCTGTCTGTCTGTCTGTCTGTCTGTCTGTCTATCTATCTATCTATCTATCTGTCTATCTATGTCTGATGAGTTCATAGAAAGAATACATAATTCATTGAAATGACATAATGAAAACACAAATTAAAAATGCTAAGATTATCTTTAGATTTTCACCTCAAAACCAAATATATAAAAACAATTTTACACAGTATATGTTAGATGTTAGATTTATGAAAAATAATTATTGTGACATAACGAAATCACTTAACAGACAATGGTTTTTAGAAGTCATTAACATATTGTTAGTTTTTTGAAAGCATGATTGTTTTTATTTATTTATTTAAAATTGCATTTTTCAGTTAAAAATAATAATAAGATAATAATTATAAAATAGAAAAAAAAGGTATCTTGCATTGTGTTGGGAATTTAATGAAGTTCAAAATGTAGTGCTGTCGCTCCTCATGATTAGAAGCGTAAGCAGCAGTGATTCCTCGACCGCCCATCTCTATTCCCAGCTACAGTAACACATTCTGTCCACTTCTGCAGTCTGGGGGTTTTGTTCAGAGCTTGAGGCGAATCATGGGACTCAGCCCCTCCTTCAAGAACAGCAAGCTACATTTGTCAGGACAGGATGAGCAGATGAACTTGTGAAACAAGCAATGGGTTACTTGCTTCCGACGTCACCTGATTACGTCATGTTTGTCATCCCAACCCTGCTGATCTATCTCTTAAATCATGAGCATTATTATTAGTGCTGATTTTGAGTTCTTTTCTTATCGTTAATGCTGTTTTTTCTTGTTGGTTTTCACTGTCAGCAGCTAAGCTGCATCTGCTGTTGCGGTATGAACGTACTGTTATTTGTCATGCTAATAAAGCACATTAAAACTGAAACGGAGGGGAGGGGCATGGAGGTGGACGGCAGGCTGGTCTCACTGTGTGATCCACCATCTGCTGTCCTCAACTCGACTTGCAGAGTGAAATAATGAGGAATGAGCGATAGAATAAAACAAGGATGAACAACAAGGAAATCAGAAAGTGTATGAGGACGGCAGGGGCAGATAGTCATGTTTCCGATCACCTGCTCCACCTTTTGAGACTAATTAAACCCAACTGCTACATGTCTCTCTCTCTTTTTGTGTCTCTCTGACACGCCAACATCCTGTCCATATGTTCTCTACACCCCACACACGCTACCCAGCTGAGATAACTCCACCCACTAGGTAAGATGACTCCGCCCATCCGATGATATAACTCCACACTGAGAGATGACTCAGACGCATTGGAGTGAGCTAATCCTGGCCAACTCTTACTCACTAGAGTGCAAGAACTAGAGCTCAATGGGTTGTGTGATTATTTGTCACAGTTTGACACTATGGACAAGTTTGAGGAAACACACATGATGATTAGGTGTCATGAAGACCAGATCCTATTAGCTTTATTCATGAGTATCCTCTGGCACTGGTGCCCTCAGCAGTCCTCTTCTCACTATGGAGGAAACAGACAGTAGAAGGTATGAAGAGACATAGGTGGAGAGATAGAGGGCTGCACTCAGGATAGGCCCTGTATCCAGACAGATACAGATATTAGGCAGAAATGGGAGACATTGAGGATGGATCAACCCATGGCTCTTCATTTCAGCAAAACAGTGTGAGAGACACTGCCAATGTCAATTAGTCTGGACACCTGTCTCCTCCACAGCCTTTAACTCCGGAGGGTCTAGGTCAGACCCAGCTTGTTCACCGACTTGTTCATTTGATCTTTACCACACAGGTGCATTCCCAATATGAAGGATGTCTGAAGTTGTAGATATCAAATTGTAATCTTACAATATCCCATTTTGGCTAGGGTAAAGTTAGTTAGTGTGCTGGTTGTCCAAGCTAATGTGGTCGAGCAGTGACTCAAGAGTACTGATATTTATCCCAGCAGCGTAACATTTCACTGGTGGTATATCTCCACTTTGTTGGTGGTGTGAAGTGGAAGTTGTTGTTGTAGTCGGTGTGTTTGTGTTTCCTATGGCTCTATGATCACTTGGGCCCTGTCCCAAATGGGAAACTTCACATGCCCTTGCGATCTTACGGACTTACGGGTGTCCTGTTTGTCATTTTGGCATTCAGACGGGTCATCAGGGGTGCCTCCATACACACTCGATGCTCACATGCTCATAGTTTGGCAACATTTCCTTGACAATCAAAACTCTGAATAAGTGAAAATGTGGGTTTCAAGGTCTTAGGGTTTCATTTGGGACAGACTTTCTATCACTTGTGATGGCTGAGCAGGAAACAGAAAACCTGAGCTAAATTCTGAGGCACAGCCCCACTCTCTTAGACTGGTAAAACTTGCGAAGCATCTTGCGACACACATGGAATGACCTGAGCTGTCACTTGTGCTACTCCTCACCTGCTCAGACACACACTTCTGCAGTCTCTCAATCTGTGGTCTGCCTGACAGGCAGCGTATGATTCATCAGATCATGGAACCTCCATCTCTCTCTGCTGAAGTCAGAAAACAGTCCACACAGTTCTGTCACCATGTCCAGGTGACAAATCTGGCAGCATTTAGATGACCGACAATCCAACTTGATTCCGGGCTCCAATAGGAGATTTAGGTGGGCTAGAAACAAGTCAGTCGTACTAGTCTTCAATCATTAGGGATTTAGGTGGACCCTATTTGGTGCTCAAGGACTCTCACCATACAGAGATTCACATTCAACATGTCATCTGGTCCTAGTGGAGTCTCTTTATTTCCTTGTTTACCTGCTGTGTTACGATTTTTAGTTTAGTTCCACTTTGGGTCACAACTATTAAACTATTAAATACATGGTTTAGTGTTTGTATGGTCAAACATGTTAAATAAATTGTTCAGCTAGTTCACGTATCCAAGAACTAACTCAGTCAGTGGTTGGCATTTCCTTATTCCTGTGCAGCTTGCCCTCTACTCTTCTCCTGGAGCCCTTGATGTTTTAGCTTACAGCTAACTTACCTTTGCACTTAAGCGTCTCCCAATTCCCCGTCCTGAAGGTTCTCTGCTTATTCAGCAGTCTTCAATTTGCTGGCAGTGAAAGTGTTTATACTCTCAGAATAAATGTGCCAAAAATCTACCTCTATTGGTACAACACCTTGTCACAGGGGCTGTACCCTCAAATAGACACCTATGTACAGTACCTAATTTATACCTACGGTTTCATAATAGAACTATAAGGGTATATATTACTACTCTTAAAAATAATATGAATATTTAGCTTTTAGGGGTAGGCAAGATAGAAAATTTTCCCTTCAGTGATACTGCCCTAGATGAAAACTGTTGTTCCCCAAAAGGTATAATTTTTGCATGGTGCAGAAACTGACCACTCATTAAGTTCATCATGGTCACAAGGATGCTGAGTGTATGTAAATACTCTGACTGAAGCAAGAGACGATACAGTATAGAATATAGCTGCAAGCAGGGATGACAGGCCCAAGCCACCAGTGCAGAGAACATGCATTTACAGAAACACTATGGCAGTCTGGTTTTAATGGATATATTATTACACATATAATACCTAGGGATGGCACGGTTCGCTGAAAAAAACACAACCGGTTCACCACACACAGTTCGGCATGCGCTGGGACTGCGGTTCCTAAATCTGACAAAGCATCTGTAATATGGTTTGCTATAAATAGAACGTAAAACAAACTGGGTTCAGGTAAAAAAAAAAAAAAAAAATCTTGGACAAACCATTCACTTTTGTTCAACGTGAACAAATGCTGGATTATGAGCAGTCATTTATTCCGTCATCATCCGGGTGCTGATAGCGCGCGTGCACAGATGAGACCTGAACAGCACACGTTGATATCTGTGTTTAAACTAAACTCATTTAAACATTTAAGAGCCAGAGGACACAAGCTCGTACCCACAGTGAGAAAATTTGTGAGTGCGCTTCTCTGAAAAGCGCCCCGGAAAAAATATATCAAAATGCCCGTCTTGGTAAGCATCCTACAGCAGACATAGCCGGCTGAAAGTAGGCCTAATTGTATCAGTGCACTCTCTTAAAGTGATTATCTTGATTAAAAAGCTTTTGTAACTTTAATAAAGAACAATCTTTAATTTATACAGTCCAATATGCAGTGCTGTTTTACATTTGATTACTTTATTCAATTTTTGTGCTTAAAAACTAATGCTAGACCTCCCTAAACAAAAAACTGAAAATCACTGTTTATTTTTTGTATTTTTATTCTATTGTATTTATTTGTGCTGTTGGTCATAGTTGGATAGAATATTATTTTTTTAGAAAGTATAGTTTTTCCGTAAACATAGAACATAACGAACTGTACTGAAACCGTGACTCTAAAACTGTGAAACAAACCTAACCGTGAAAAAATTGAAACGCGCCACCCCTAATATAAACACACGCATTAATGCACGCATGCACGCACACACACACACACACACACACACACACACACACACACACACACACACACAGAATGATATATAAAACTTTGGTAACACGTTACAATACAGTTTAATTTGCTAAAATTAACTATATTATATACCATGAACACTAATTATATACCATTTATTAATTTTAGTTAATGTTAAGTTAAAAACTTATACATTATTAACATTTAAAGTATCTGTAGTTAATGCACTGTGAAATAACTTGAACATTTTTATTAACTTACATTAAAAATATTAATGAATTCTGTAAAAGAAATTCAAGTTTGGCATGTTGCCATGGCAACACTATTTAAGCTATCAAGAATCCCTTCACAGTAGTAGACTTTATCTGGACCTGATGGTTAGAAAAAAAAAAAAAACCTTTGGCTAGAATGTCTTTTAATTCTGACATAGTTTAAGCACAAAATACACAAACATAGTTTATTTGCTCATTCTTGCAGAAAAGTCATACATTTACATTTTTATTTATATAAAATTATCTCTACCATGTCTTGACATTATTCTGATGAAGTAAATAATGTAAAGATAAGAGTCTGATTTCAAAGCATTTTGAAAATGACACACTTTTTGCTGCCAGTTGTTGGTGCTATGACTTTGACTCCTTTTTTTACTTTTGTCACATCTATGTGATTGGCCTTATACAACATACAAACTGCTGAAGTTTCATCAAAATCAGACACTGTATGTGCAGGTTATAACCCACTCCCTGTTTCCCTTTGTTGCAATAAATTTGTCACCATGGCCAAAATATTGGAGATATCAAAAATCCCTTGGCAATTTAGCATCCCCAATGTTTTGAGAATATGTAGACCGCGTTTGGTGGTGATTGGATGAAAAACCAAGGAGGAGTATCACAAATTCCACAGGATGCACCTTTAGACACTGTATCAATGCTGAAGCAGAAGTATACCCTCCATATACTGTTTCCACAAGGTCATACAATTTTCAACTTTCAGATTTCTTTTGGATATGAACAGAATTTGTCTTTGAATATATCCAGTTTTTTTAAATACTTTTTGTGATTAATTTGTGCTTCTGAACACCGCTTTCCTCACAGTCCCACAACTGAGACTTCTAGACTTGACAGATTTCCTCTGTGATTTCTGTTGATTATTTGTTTCTTTTGCTCACCAGCAGACAAAGAACAAAGGAGTGAAAATAAAATAAACTAAGAATATAACAAAAGGACTGTAAGACATGCAGAAGTGTATATTAAAACAGCATGGAGAATGACATCCTGATGGTAATAATAACAACCTTCTTAGACATGTGCTTAGACATGAATATGCACGATATTGTTATTGTGGGCACTTCTAAATACTGTGAATAAATATATGATACGAATTATTCAGAAATTGGTATGCATTTTAAGAAAACTTTTCCCATCAACTGGTCAAAATGCACAACACCGCTGTATGCTGCTTAAAAGACTCGTGTGCCGCTCTGATGTAAACAAGCACACATGAGAAGCACATAGGGGAACACGTGAGAGACGCACATTCACTCTCTGACAGCAGATGGTGCTAAACTGCAGAAGATGCAGCCCTTACCCTGGAAACCCCATAAATAAATCAGCTGCTCTAGTTTCTAAAACATATTTAAACAATTTTAAATAGCAATTCTGATTTGTGTATTCGCTATGTTGTTCATTACAGTGCCAAATACTTAAAGGGTTAGTTCACCCAAAAAGGAAAATTACGTCATTAATAACTTACCCTCATGTCGTTCCAAACCCGTAAGATCTCCGTTCATCAAGATATTTTAGATTTAGTCCGAGAGCTCTAAGTCCCTCCATTGAAGCTGTGTGTACGGTCTACTGTCCATGTCCAGAAAGGTAAGAAAAACATCATCAAAGTAGTCCATGTGACATCAGAGGGGCAGTTAGAATGGTTTGAAGCATCGAAAATACATTTTGGTCCAAAAATAACAAAAACGACGACTTTATTCAGCATTGTCTTCTCTTCCGTGTCTGTTGTGAGCGCGTTCACTGGAGTTTAACGTTAGTGATATCCGGTTCACAAACGAATCATTCGATGTAACCGTATCTTTTTGAACCAGTTCACCAAATCGAACTGAATCTTTTTAAACGGTTCACATCTCTAATACGCATTAATCCACAAATGACTTAAGCTCTTAACTTTTTTTAACGTGGCTGACACTCCCTCTGAGTTCAAACAAACCAATATCCCGGAGTAATTCATTTACGTTGTGTGCATGAAATCGAGGGAACAAATTAGTAAATTGTGCGCACAATTTCTAAATTGAGTGAACGCAATAGTAAATCGAGGGAACGCTATAGCAATCATGTGCACGTTTTAGTACATTGAGGGAATGAATTAGTAAATCGTGCACACGATTTAGCCTTATATTTTTTCCTGCGTGTCGTGTGCGGGGCTCCGTAATTTTCAAACTTTTTTTTTTTTTTAATCTGTACTACAACATGCCCTAGCTATTATTTGAAAGTGTTTTGATTCTTTATTGTTCGTTCACACTTTACATTAGGGCTAACATTAGTTAATTCATTCGTTAACATAAACTGCCAATGAAAAAGTCTTCTGAACATTCATCAGAGTTTCACTCTCCATCAAGCGATCTGTGATGTTTTTCAGTTCATCTGAATGGATGTGCATTGCACCTGTATTTGACATACCGTAAACTCTAGTGTGAAGGTGCACGACTCGCCGTCGCTTTCTCTCACACACAAACAGAGAGAGAGAGAGAGAGAGAGAGAGAGAATTGACACGCTACATGTAAACGATATTCTTTGTTGTATTGTCCTGTCAAAATAACAGCAGTCCTTTGGAATGCTTTTAAGAACCAAAAAAAAGCACTGTCACCAGTCCAGTTAAAAATTTCAGTAAAAATGACTAATATGCATTCAAACATGGTTTTCAAGTTTCAAGTACAATTTCTAATTAATAAAGTTCTATCATTAAATAATACCTGATTATCATATTATAATGCTTGACTGACTAATGTTAAGAGTGTACTTTCAGATATTTAAAAAACTGCCATTTTACAAACATTATATATATCAGTCTGGCGAGTAAACTAATAATAATAATAATAATAATAATAATAAATCCGAGATTTAAGACCAGTAACAATTGGGATCTGTAGCACCTGCACCAATTATGACATCAACAATGTCAGATGATTTTTTTGTGTGTGTGTATTTGTGTGTTCTCTCATCCTGAAGTCAAGATAACACTGTATCTTTGAGTCATATGCTTTCGACAAATAAGAGTGTAGTTTTCTCAGCTTTATTTAACATATGTTAACACATTTAAAACCATTCCACACAGTTTTGCAGATTTGCCTCCAAAACCAGATCAGCAGTAGTAGACTTTATCTGGACTTGTAGGTTAGGACAATTGACCTTTGGCCAGAACGTCATTTAAGTGTGGGGTATTTTAAGTGCAAAATACACACACATTGGTTTCTTGTTTTTTTGTTTGTTTTTTGCAGGAAAGTCAAACATTTACATTTACTTAGAACTGAGAGCAGATCTCTTAAAGACTAGAGCCTGAGCGCATCTCAAGCACTCACTATAAACAGAGATAAAAACATCAGCTGTAAAATCTCTATTGGACGCTGGAGAACTCTTCACCCCAGAGGAGCAAAGAATGCAGATTGCTGAAAATTCCTGCTTCCGTTCGCACGATCCTCCTCTCTCAGCAGAAACGCAGTTTTATTTAGCAGTTCATTATTCAGAGATTCAGCTGAAATCACACACACACACACACACACACACACAGGTTCAGCATTATGTTGTCTTTATCTCAATGCTCTCGAGGCATCATTAAGCTGCGTTCAGACTTTAACAGGTGATGAACACTGAGGTCAAGGGCTGAGCGAATTAATGACTGCACTTTCATGTCTGATGTGACCTTTGACCCCGAAGGACACACTTTTTCCCTAGACATGAAGCACGTTATTAGATCAGCCAATCAGAATTTCTTTAATTATGATTGTTTCACAGATTTAGCTGTCCTTATGAAAAAGCAGTACACTTTAGCATACTTTTAAAATGAATACTTATTATATAGTATACTTTAAAGAATACACCTAAGTGTGAATTGATTGTGATGTTTTCAGACATGTAAATGAATATTATTTGCAATTACATGAAAATGTATTATAGTAAATGTCTGTGAAATTCAATTTGCTGAACTCTAGAGTAGAGGATTTTTCAGTCCTGCTCATAACATAAATATATGTTATACTGTCCCACATAAAAGTAGCCTATATAGATTTTTCTCAGTACATCCATGAAATTTACATGAAAACATCCCATAATTTCCACAACATCCTAGCAAAAATGTTACTGCTAAAATGTTTGTTATGAAAACATCAATGTTCACAAATCACTGTTACTTTTAACAGAAGCAAGCATGGGCAGATGCGTGCATGGTTTTCAAACATGTAAATTGCACATAGTGCCGTTTTTTTATTTTTACTATTTTTTTATTAACTTATAAATAAAAAAATAAAAATTCTAGGCTATTTGTTAACATATATTAAATGACACACTGGCTGTCATAGCATGTTTCATAACAGAATAATTTCACCATTAAACATTGAATAATTAAGACTAACAGGTTTAGCAAAATATAATGAGTATATGGTTTAATATTTCACTACATGCTCCTCTCTGGACTTCATTTCTCTGGTGAAAAAACGAGCTGTAGACACTGATAACTTGCTTAAGGAAATGAAATGCTATGTGAGATTTTATTTCCACACTGTTTTGTTGATGTCTTTCCGCGGTTGAAACACTGAACATGTTTGCATAGCTTGTCCAAGGCTTTTTATTTAAAGCTGGAGTCCGCTGGAGTCGATGCATGTGTGTGGTTTATACCAGCACATTTCTGAACCGTCCCAGAAGCAGCTCTCCAAGGCTTTAATGCAGTGATCTGTCATGCCACATCAAAGACTGTCAAAATCCCATTTATTATTTTAATTTCATGAAAAAAATAAAAACTGAACTGAAAAAACATTACCAAAACGGTACGGTACCGTTACACACCTAAGATAAGCACACTTAAAACTACACATAAAGCACCTCAATACCTCTGTAAAAATATAATGATATGGGTTTTCAGTAGCCTATTGTATGAAAACCTTAGTCTAAAAATATTCAGTATAATTGGCACATGTAATAGCTTAATCACTAATGCATACTATAATTATATACCATTACTCCTGAAATAAAACTCAAAGTGAATATCTCACATTTCTAAATAAAATATTTCACTAGACTTTATACAATCATTGTGCACCTGTGATTTTTCTAGAATCTAGAGTAGCTTTTGCTGCTGAATTATCTACTAGCCTAGTTTATAATAGTATTTTTGTCATAGATTATGATTATATATTTTTTCATTTGTTATTTTTCAGTAAAATGAAGTTGTGTGTATGTAGTAGATTGTGTTTTACACAAAGAGTGATGATCAGGTCAACACAGAGAAGTAAAGAAATTCTACATTGATTTAAAAAAAAAAACCTGCACTGGTATCGGATTGGATCGGTATCGGTATCGGTATCGGCAGATACTCAGAATTTTCAGTATCGGATCGGTTCTGAAAAAATGGTGTCATTGGATCCCTAGTTGTTATGGTGATTGTACTGACAGGCATTTATGATAAGCTAAAATATACTTTAATGGCATTTATAGCATAACTTCATGTATTTCAATAAATACAATTTAATTCATTTGAAATATATAAATTTTTAAAATGTTGAATAAAATTATAACCAAGTGCTTGACACGTGCTTTAGTATGTTAGTCAACACATACTTTTAGTGTACTCTTAAGTACACATTTACTTTAAGTAAAACTTTTTAAAAGTAAAAAAGTAATTTTTTAAATCAAGTTTTACTTCCAAATCACTTCATATATTTTTTTAAGCATTTGATGTCATGGAGCACACACACGTTGTCAAATGCAGCCACTTGTTCTTTTTCTCAAGTCCTCATTGTATCAGAATGATGGAAGGTCGGCCAATCAGAGACAAGCTTTTTTTTTTGAGTGTGATGGTCAGTGATGACTGAGACTTCGGCAGTCATGAGTTCAGTGCAGATATCAGAATTAACTTGAGTTATTAGAGTAACACACACATGTGACAGAGCTAATCTGTGTCCCGCTGCCTTGAGGTGTGTGTGTGTGTGTGTGTGTGTGTGTCACGCTGGGAAATTTGACTCTTCTGTATGGTGTTGAAGGCAGTCATTCATCATCAGAACACAACCATCATTACTCACATGAACACACACTGTCTCGCTCTCCGTCTCTCTGGATGGAGGACAGATCGCCGTGTGTTACAGAGTGAATAAATCATAACCGTTTGCTCTGTGTCGCTCAGAAACTCCCAGAACACACGTGTGCTTATCACAGGTTTCTTTCAGAGAGCTTAATTGCACTCAATGTGTTCGTTTAGTGTACTTCAAATCTGGAAAAAATGAAGATAATATAATATCAATAAAATAAAATGCCACGTAAATGACTTAAAGAGCAATACTTTCACGACTGTTTCTGAAAAAGTACACTTTTAAAAAGTTACCTTTGTAATAATGGGGAAAAAAAAGTTTTAATATTTGATTGTGCTTTAAAGAAGTAAACATATTTTGATCTCGTTTTGGATTTGAAATATAATCTATCATATATTTTCATTTAATTGCCATTAACATGCATTTACAGTAAATGTCTGAAAACATCTCATTCAGTTCAGACTTTTAAATATGTTTTTTTACATGAGTAAATTTTATATTTAATAAATATAATCTATAATTTAATCTATAATTTATTTCTATTTCATTGTAAATAACATGCGATTAAGAGTTCAAAACATTACATTCAGTTTACATTTCAGTATATTGTTCAATAGTTTATTATTTCCACAATAAGTAGATAGCAAGTACACTTATTCTGATGTGTTTAATTTTTGCATGTGAAATTTAAACAATTAATTGCAATTAAAATGCTATTCAAGTGTTTAAAAAAATACATTCAGTTCACACATTTCTGTTATAAGTACTTTTTTGAAAGTATGCTTAAGTGCACTTCTTTTTCGTAAGTGTTTACTCACCATCATGCCTTTCTTTCCTTTCTAAAAAAAAAAAATCCAAATAAAAAAATCAATGCAATGATCGAGACAAAAGGAGGACGCCGTATAACTCCTGCTCTGAATTAGATTGAACAGACTGAAATTAAAAGATTGTTCACTGCAAATCTTCCTCTGGAGCTCTGAAACGTCTCATGTTAGCCATGTAACGCTTAACACTTTTGTCTGAGTTGTAACTGAACACACGACTTGTTTGTTCTTCCAGCTGAGGGACGAGATGAGCTGCTTTTCTGTGGTAATCCGCAGCAGGAACCTGAACGTTCCTCTAAACTCCTGTGATCTGTTTGTCAGTTTGAGACAATCGTGCTGCAAATGTTTCTATTTCTGCTCTCTCTCCTGAGACTGAGCCATTTTATCATCAGATCTGAGGAGTCATAGAGAAACACGTGAAGCTGATCTCAGATCATCATCTGACTGCTCTCCTCAATTTCACAACTACAGCAGAGTTCACATCTCAATCTTTAAACACGTTATCAGCAACCAATGGACGGATTTCCAATTGTAGAAAATACACAATCAGGGTTGGATCATTACAAGAATGCAGAGATAAAACTGTCCGAGTATTGGTAAAAATGTTCAAATTATGAAATGAATGATTTATTTCATTGAGTAGTTTAAAGCAATATCCTATATTTGAAAAGATTAAATGAGCATCTGCAGTGAGACTCACAAAGATTGATGCAACAGAACAATAAGGTAATTAAAATCTGCTGATTACATTTACATTTAGTCATTTTGCAGACACTTACATCCAAAGTGACTTACAATTAGGGGATACATAAAGCAATTCTTCTTAAAGAGGCAAACAGACACAGGAAGTGATGAAGTCAGGTAGCGTCGGAGGAGATGAGTTTTCACTAGTCAGAGATTCAGCGATCCGGATAGGGGTGAGAAGATCATCCCACCAGCCAGGAATGGTGAATGAGAATGTTCTGGAAAGTGATTTTGACCTGCTCTGATGGTACCACGAGGCGTCGCTCACCAGCAGATCTCAGACTTCTGGAGGGGTTGAAGATAACCATATCAAATGGAAATACTTGTGACAGTGCAGTAAACTATACAGCCATGTTTACGTTTACTTTCACTTTCACTTTTAACGGAAAGGGTGGAGTGAGTAATTAATGGCGGAAAGGGAAATGGAGGTGAGGCCTATTTAGTCAGGTGGAAGGAGGACACGTCATCGGGGTATGTTTCGATTCGTGAGAAGGAGAGTGAAGTAAATGGTTACCATGTGGAGTGGAAGGCGGCGTTTGTTTGAACTGAGGCTTCCCGCGCACGCTGTCTGATGCGACGTGGAGTCTGGCGATTCCATAGCGACGCACCTTAAAGATCGGCTGTTGTTGGTGAGCGGTTCACTCTCAAACGAGTCCAAGGCGTTAAACTTCCTTCCTGGAGCCAGACGAGGTCCAACTACACTCTCCAGTTTGCGATTCTGTCCGCCAAAATTGTTTGGCGTGAATATGGACACACGAATCTGCCAGTGTTGACGCCCAGCTAGAGTGTGACCAGTATGACCTGGGATTTCCTTTATAGCGTTTGTGATTGTGTGAACACTGATTTGGAACTGAGAAATTTAACTGTTACATTAAGAACTATATCTATCTATTTCTTTATTTACTGTTTGTTTGGTTGTTTTTTTCGAAATAAGTATTTTTTTTTATAATGTTTATGGACATTATGCAATAAATTCCAACTTGTTTTGAAATACTTGTTTTTGTATGTAATCAGTGGTTTTCTTTTGCTATCCTGGGTTGTTTGATTTTTGTCAGTTTTTGAAAACTGTCTGGAGCCCGAATTTGTCGTTAAAAAAATAATAATTTAAGTTTAGGGCAGCCACCACCACTGTTACATACTTAAGATCTAAAATGAGATTTAATGTTAAGTCTGTAATAATAATCAAAAGAACGTATTCATTTTCTCTAGAGGACTTATAAGGTATGACTCCATTGACCCCTGATGATCTTAATAAGACACTAATCTGAGAAAAGACAAACTGAATTCTCTCATTTCATTTACACACTTTGCACATTTACATTCATTTCATTAAGGGGAATAAAACTACAAATGAGAGGGAAAGAGAGAGTCCTGATAGATGCTCAAACTGAAAGAAGAGACTGCAGAATTAATGATTTAAAGGGACCATAATTAAAGAAATACCCATAAAACAGATGTGTTTGTCTTTCAAACACTCTGATGAGTCGTTAAAACTCCTCAGTAAACGCATGCTCTATTACTCAATTCAGAAACAGACACACAGAGAGAGGCAGATCTCTTGTATTGCTGTCTGGCATGAATAATTTGTGTACGAGACGCTTGAACTTACCAGCACCTCTGATGCTCCGGCGGCTCTCCGCTCTGAATGCTAACACCGCAGCGGACTGGGGATGGTTTGTGAGGATGGTTACACCTGAACCCTGAACTCTTCTGGAAATGAGCTGCATTGATCTGTGATTGTCACCTGAAGACTCAAGCCTCCTGCTGGATTATTCTGGAACAGAGAGCGTTATGCATGCATGCTGAATTATTCGCGAGAGCGTTATGCATGCAGACCAGCCGATCGATAGCAGCTCACAGCGTCTCCATCAGTCACACACACTTCATCTGTTATCGGCCCTGGGATCTGAAGAGGAGACACTGATGTGGGTTAGACAGCCAGCAGTGAACAACACTAGAGAGACGATGTCAGAGACTCTGAACGGCCTGTAAGAAAAATTCAGCGTGTTTCTGACTGTGCAGTTCTTCAGGAATTATTGCTAGTGAGAAATGAAAAACACTTCAGCATACTTTTTAGAAAAGTGCTTATTATGGAAATAATAAAATAATTTTAAAAGAATATACCTAAAGGGGGTCATATGATGCTTTTTTTAAAGATCATTCATTTGTGTATTTGGTGTAACAGAATATGTTGGCATGCTTTAATGTTTAAAAACATTATTTTTCAAATATTGTAAATTATTGTAGGTCCTCTATGCCCTGTCTTTCTCAAACCGTCGCCGAAGAAGTCCCTCCTTCTTACAAGCACAGTCTGCTCTGATTGGCCATCTGACCCAGTGAAAATCAGAAAATCAGAATGACCTCTTCTGCTAGGCTCACGAAACCTATAAAATGTGTTGCTGTTCTGTTGTAAGTAATCTTAAAGATTCCTAAATGCAGCTACTATCGGAAGTCCAAATAAAGTAATTTTGCTTTCTTCTAGATACACACACATCTCTCTGACACGACTGCTTCAACACTAACTGTGTTACTGAAGCCACGCCTTCTTTCTTTGCGTGAACATTGGGGCGGCATTACACAAATATTTCCACACAGTGATGTAGACATGTGGGGGTGTGTTTGAATGAGGTGTTTTAGGAGGCGTGGCAGAGTCTTTACTTTTATAAAGAATATATCTTTGGATTTGGGACTTTAGTCTTTGCAACTTTACAGATCTTCTTTATGCACCAAGAGCTTGTAACACTGCAAAGAGAAAGGAAAATTTGAAATCATATCATATGACCCCTTTAAGTGTGAACGGAATATAATGTTTTCTGACTTGTGACTGCATGGTAATTGCAATTCAATGAAAACATGTTATAGTTTATGTAAGGGAAACAGGTCAATTTAGCTCAAAGGGATTCATTTAAGATTTTAAAGGGAATTTGAACAGAATCACTGTTTCATGGATGATCACGGAGAAGCCGAGCGATTCACTGAAAGGGCCGTTTAACATCAAATCTGCGCTGGATATTAATATCCAAAGTATAGTGAAAACACTATCATTTAGCACAGTAACAAGATCGGCAGTTTAATACATTAACTTGTAAGCAGAAAACACAAGATACTTCTCTTTTCAATATGAATAAGGCTTTATTAGATTAATCTAAGACATATAAGTTAATCTAACACATAAGAACACGCACTCACACATTCACACAAGTTGCAGGAAGATAGAAAGTTAGTGAAGAATGAGTTTAAGAGAATGAGAATGTGAAATCCCAAGTTTACAGCAGTACAGATGTGAGACTGGAGGTAGTTACTTGCGTCGCTGTGTAACGGGGTTCCCTTTGTTGTCACTGAAAGGGGGTTTCCCGATGTCGCTGATTGGCTGAAAGTTCAGTAGTCGTTGAAGTGACGTCTTGGGAAGCCCGTGGTGGGCCGTTGGCTGAAAATGCAGAGTTGTGTGTAATGGGGCGGCAGTGGCTCAGTGGTTCATGTAGGTTGTCTACAAACCAGAAGGTTGGTGGTTCAATCCCCGGCTCCACCTGACCAAGTGTCGAGGTGTCCTTGAGCAAGACACCTAACCCCAGCTGCTCCCGACGAGCTGGATGGCGCCTTGAATGGCTGACACCGCAGTCGGTGTGTGAATGAGTGTGTGAATGGGTGAATGTGAGGCAAATTGTAAAGCGCTTTGGATGGCCATGTGGTCTGTTGAAAGCGCTATATAAATGCAGTCCATTTACCATTTGTGTGGCTGGTTGAAGTTGAACGGGCACTCGAGGTCAGACTCAGAGACATGGTGTTACAAAACTTAACTCAGAACACGAAACTCTTAAACGGAAAAGAAAAGAAACTAAAGTAAAAGAACAGAAGTAAAGTTCGAGGAGACTAGGTGGTGTTTCTTCTCATCGTGGCTAAGTAGCAGCAGGCGTGCAGGCCGAAGCACGCTGGAACCGCGCTCAAAGAACGCTAGTGATGACTAAAAGCAGCAGCTGAAAAGCAAACTAAGAGCAGGATTTGATTTGGATTTGCCTGTTGGCCACACCTCAAATGTTGTCTTGACCAATTAGATATTGTCTTTGCTCGGGGTATCATAAATCATATGTTATCTTATCAAGCGCGTGGTCCGAATTTTCCCGCTCTTGCAGGGTATAATTTTGGACATGATTCCTATAACAAGAATATGATACATTTGACAAATAACTGATGGTCAGAAACATTTCAAGCAAGCAGATTGAAACACATACAGACCAAACATGATTATGAATCCTAAAGCTATCCAATAGTTATTAAAAGACATACACAATAAGTGATTATAAACATAATAGTCAAATGTGTGGGTTACATATAAATGAATATGGAGTTAAGCAATGGACTGATATTCATTTATAAGTCTTTTTGAGTTATTTAAAAGACAGTTATTGTGCCATTCTCTGACATAAAGATGTTCTGTGGAGACCAGAGGTTAAAAGGTCCCCTTAGGAATTTCAGTCTGGTTCTGCTAGGTCGGGGGAAGTCAATCCAACGATCTTGTTTACTCTCATGGGTTTACATGTGAGGGTCAGACTGTCCATCTCTTTAATTACTTGCCCCAAATTTGACAATCTCTTCTCCAAATTGAAATTGTCAATAATTGTTCTAGTGGTGTTAATGTTGAAAGCTGTTCTGTGAAAGAGTTGGTTGGTTGGTTATCTTGCTTCGGACTTGTGGCACTAGGAATGATTTACAACACCCTGTTGCCTTTCTGAGGAATTCGGCTCATGTTTCAAACACGGCCTGATCGACTCTTTAATTTGTCTGGTTCAGGTCTGATACTCTACATTTAAGTTGATATTAAATGTAAGTAGCTGAACTTTTGAGTATTTTTCACCCACTTAAGAAGGACTTAAGTAGATTTTATATGTAGTTTAATTATTACTTATGTTGTCTCTGAAATATGGATAAAGGACTGTTGACACTTGTATGTTTAAATATGTGCATGGATAAAGTTGCAATTAGAGCTGAAACAACTAATCGATTAAAATCGATTATTAAAATAGTTATCAACTTATTTAGTCATCGATTAGTTGCTAAATAACTTTTATTTGCCGTAAGCGGCTCATTTTGTGCATATTTTAAATCTTCAGTGACCAAAGTGTGGCCGGAGGTTTTACTCAGCCACTACAAGCAGGAGAAGTAGCGAATAGCCAATAGCTGGCCTCGTTTGATGTCACGTGCTTCCCGAACAGCGTCTCTGCGCATGTCTCTGCGGTCTCTGCAGCATTCAGCGAGATGACAGAGGCAGGCGGCAGTGTAGTAAGCTCGAGAAAGAAAAAGAAAAAAGCGGAAGATAAAACTAATCGAACAAAGTCATCCAAAGTGTGGGAGCACTTTACTTTGAGCCTTCAAAAAAGAAGAGTAACCTGTAAACTCTGCACTACTGAACTGTTTAACTGTTTGAGACTTTTATTTGTGCAGATTCTCCAGTACAGTGTTGTTTGCAAATGTTTAGTCGTAAAAGCTGATAACAATGCTTTTTAACAGTTAACATTTAAAGCTTTACAAACATGTTCTGTGATCAGTTTGTCGTTTACCAGTTCATAATTCAGTCGTGCAGCCTAATTATGACTGAATGAGAGAGGTAAATGTTTAAATGTATTTGAAATGCACTTTTTTTCTAAGTATTCACTGCTCTTTTTCACACAGCAGTTTTTTTGTGTGTGTCCAATTTTTTTTTTCTGGACAACCTTCTGATGGAATTTACTTTAAAATGTGAGTTTTATTCAGGTTTCATGCCATTGGCACTTTATTCGAAGGATTGTTTACAATTTCACAGCATAAGCAGTTTCCCAGGTATAAGCCGTTTGTTTACAGGAAAAAAGATAATAAAATGCAATGTACTGCAATCTTATTCTGTTTTATTCTTATTCTTCGTGAAAATATGTTCTGAAAGATTCCTTAATAAGCTTTGTTCGGGATGTTAAACTACTTTAGGAGCTCTAAGGACTGCCATGGTGAAAACATTATTTGAAATCTCCTTGCGAAATTTGCTAGAGTACGTATGGGTCAGTGTTTCATTGCAGAAGAGTTTGACATAGGATTACTAACACAATAAAACAACTCCAGGTATATTTTCGATGAGGATATGACATTGCAAAATGGTTAAAATCTCGAAAAAGTCTGTTGAATGATAAATACCCTTTATTAATAATTTACTTTGGGAATAAAATGGGCAAAACTAAAATATAAGTACATAAACCGATTAATTGTAAAAAATAATCGACAGACTAATCGATTATCAAAATAATCGTTAGTTGCAACCCTAGTTGCAATTTAGTACATTTAAAATATATTACCTTTAAATGTAATATCAATTAACACGTTAGAGTTAAAATGATAATCAAATACTTTACATGTGCTTTAGTATGTTATTCAATGCATCAAAATAAATGTACTTCTTTATAACACCACAAAAACTATTAAAACAATAGTTTTAAAATGTACTTTAAATATATATATATATATATATTTGACAATCACAAAGGTCACTTTAAAATTTTACTTAAGTGTGTTTCAAAACATAGTCATGAATGTGTCTCATAGTCATGAGAGTCACTTAAGTGCCCTTTTATTTCATTAATGTCACATTTTCTGCAAGTATTTTTATTTCTTTTAAAATTTGAAGTACACTACAAGTGCACATTCAATACAATCAAGCACACATCTTTTTCTCAAGGTTTCTTCTGCCTCTGAAATGACTTTATCTTCTCTCTGATGTCCGTTTCTACTGTTTTTGGTTGGGTCAGACCTGTAGAATAGAAAGAGCTTTCTGTACTATTCTTTTTCTTGTTAAATATACTCCAAAATCTGTCTTATTAGGACAGAAGTGGAGTGACTCCACATTAAACTTCAGTGTAAATGCGTGTGTTTGTGTCTGTGTGATTTCAGAGTTTGCTCTTCAGACAATGTTCCTCACATGTTTCGTGAACATGACTGCGCTGGAGTGACATTCACTAGATATACAGCTGAAATCCAATACATATTAAAGTCATCAATGTACTCCACCAGAAGAAAGAAAATCTTTCAGATATGTTTCTTGTTTTAAACATAAACTTAATTAATTGAGGCTTAGTGAGGTTTAAACTTAATACAATTACTAATTGTCAGTGGAATAAAAATGAAATGAATTCTTTGAACACGTCTTATTATTTTACACAATTTAGCCTAACAATTAAATGTTTGTTTTAAGACATAAAGCATAAATAAGGCATACCCATTTTACTCGAAAATATTAAATACTGATTAAGAAAAAACATGTTAACAGATTGACCTTAGATTATTGTTTTCTAAAAAATTAAAATAAAATAATCAGACACGTTTTTAAAATGTGTTTTCATACACATTTCTGAAAGCATTAGATGCACCAGCCACTTCATGTAAATTGTTGAAAACATTTTTCAACATTCAACATTTAATCGATCCGTTGCCAACCTTGAAAGTGATTCCAAGTAACATAACATTCCTTAACATAACATTCCTTAGATGTAACATAAATGATGTGTTCTTTACTGAATCAAAGATAATATGAATATTGAACAGAGGTTTCCCTTGTGAGTCTGTTTAGATGTGATCAGGTTTCTCTCAGCTGGTTTTGACTGAAGTGGTTCTGAGTTAGATAAAGAGGTCAGGAGGAGTTTCACAAGCACTTAAAACACTTTAGAAGACATTTCACCCCTTTAGACTCGTTTAAGATCATCAAACTGCTTTGATAAGCTTTCCTGAGTCAGAGCGTGTGTGTGTGTGTGTGTGTGTGTGTGTGTGTGTGCGTGTGTTTGTATCTGGAGAGATTTGGATAGTCTGTGTGTTTGACCTCTCATTTATCTGACTGATCTGACATTATTCTTTACACACACACACACACACACACACACACACACACACACACACACACACACACACACACACACACACACACACGCACACTTGACTAAGTGTACACAAGCAAACAGAGGGAATGAAAATATAATATAATAATGTGTGAAACTTGCAGATAAATCTAGTAAATGATGTTTAATTGCATCTGAGTTTGGGTCGGTCTGTATTGTATGTATTTAGCTGGTCCGTGGGGTGATTTAGTTTAGATATCTTAGTGTGTGATTTTCAGATTTCTGAATATTTCAGCAATATTAAACATGATTTCAGGAAGCATTCTCTCTTGTTCTGTAATGGTGGGAAATCTCACACATCCTGCTTAAGTGAAAATTAAAAATTATTTTTAACACCTTGTTTCCAGGCTTTCTCCAGTGCTTGAGAGAGATTCGTTAACCTCATGCTTTAATTAGGAAGCTTTAAAATCTAAGCAATGGTACAGAGAGAGAGAGAGAGAGAGAGAGAGAGAGAGAGAGAGACCTAGATATTTACAATAATTTAATTAAAATATGTATCTTTTATTAACACATTACATCACAAAGAAGGATAAACTAAATATAAAAAAAGTATTTTACATATAAAGCCATGATTGCATTAGTTTCATGGAATGTTATGAAATGAACTGCAGTCTTTATGTAACTGGATATTTGTGCTCAGAATATAAGCAGCTGTTTGAGATGATGCTGGTTTAGTTTTTGATTAATTGAAAATGTCTCAGGTTACTCATGTAACCATGCTTCCTCGAGGGAATGAGAGGCTGGGTCGGAGGACACTTTGGGAACGCCCTTCAGTGTGACGTATGTAGTCAGTCCAATGGATGGGCGAGACCTCATAGGCTGGTGACGTCAGAGACCAGGAAGCTTAAAAGCATGTGTGGCGAAGCCGGCATTTAGCTTCTAGGAATGAAGCAAGCGCCAGCAGGGATGCCGGAAGAATGGCCCTGAGACGCAGCGTCTCGTTCCCTCGTTTCAAATCTCTGCCTAGTGTGGAAGAGCACAGCTAATGCGAGAGAAGGAGCCAGGAGCCTTACAAGTAATTGTGGAAAGAGTGAGTCTTGACCCCCAAGAGAGGGGAGGATTCAAGGCTTTAGGATAGCATCCTGATCCACCGCTTAGCTGTGAGAGCTGGTCCCTCCTGACAGGAATCTCCCCTGGAGAGCTGTCTAAGATGGAAATCAGTCCGGGAACCATCTCGGCCCAGTCATAATGGAGCTACTAACAGCAGAAGGACCCCGTCTCGGTGCTTTCTGTCCAATGGAGCTGGATGAGTCAGAGAGAGAACCAGAGGGGAGAGTGCAATGTCTCTTGAGTCGCAAACAGGTCCACCATACCCTGGCCAAACATTCTCCATATCTGCTTCACCACCTCGGGGTGAAACATCCATTCCCGGGCCTCAGCCCCTGCTTCAACAGGATGTCTGCGCCCATATTCAGATGACCAGGAATGGGAACTGCTCTCAGCGAGAGGAGTTTGCCCTGGGACCACACAGGATCTGGTACGCTAGTTTGTACAAACGACATGAGGGCAGACCCCCTTGGTGGTTGATATAAGAGACCACCGCTGTGTGCATCAACACATGGTGACCTCTTAGGTCTGGGAGAAAGTGTTTTATTGCTCGAAGCATGGCCAGCATCTCCAGGCAGTTTATATGCCATGTCAGATGGCAACCACTCCACAGACCATGGACAGGGTGGCCACTCATGAACGCACCCTAACTGGTGAGGGACACGACCTCCGCTAGCGTTTCACGGAGACAAAAAGCTCCCAGCGCCAGACCCTGAGAGAAGAATCAAGGCCTCCTCCACATGTCTAAGGCACGTAGGACCTCCCCTCCGGGAAAACCCCTTGGTCTTGAGCCACCACTGTAGGTTTCATGTACAGCAGGCCAAGAGTTTTCAAGTTGGATGAAGCTGCCATCAGACCCAGCAGCCTGGAACTGCTTGACAGTGCGTGACCAGCCTTCTCTGACTCTCGTGACTGCTGTAAGGATTGAATTAATCAATGCAGGAGACATATGTGCCTGCTTCGTGATCGAATCCCACACCACGCCCAGATAAGTGGTTCTCTGTACTGGAGAAAGCACACTTTCCTTGGCTTTAATTCTTATCCCCAGCTCTTTTGTGTGAGCAAGAACCTCAATGTCAAACCGCCATCCGCTCTGATTGAGCTAATATCAACCAATCGTCGATGTGGTTGAGTCGTGAAAGTGTGTGGTGAGAGTGCAAGGCTAGAGGAAGAACAGGTATTTGTAGGCTTTTGCCCCCAAAAGCAAACCTCAGGAACTTCCTATGATGAAGAAGTGGTGAAGTACTGGCTGTAGGACCCAGACTCTGCAACGTGAAGAGACCACCTTGGTGGTCTCCATCCTCAGAGAGGTTCTACTTCTGTTCCATTACCAGAGCCTGCTCGGGGCCCACCAGGGTGGGAAAGGCCCCGTTGAATTGAGGCAGAGGAAAACTGAACTGGATTCTGTGGCCTCTTACTACAGTGTGCAGAGACATTTTTGGCAGTAGTTTTCACACTGCCAAATAGTCTACTTAGATCTAGATCTGGGTGGAGATAGGAAGAGCCGTGATCTCGGTCATCATCAAGATCACACTCACGGACTCACTCCTCGGAGCATGCCCGGTGAGAACAGCAGGAAAAGCACAATCAGCCCCCCGAGAGCCAACTGCGCGAACTCCACTCTCCATTAATGCTGCTCATTATAATATCAGGTATAATATGCTTGTGTAACTGATGTGTACATCAGGTACACACAAACTGTGTGTGTTCCTACCCCAATATATTTTCTTTCGTGGGCAGTGAAAAACACACAGCCTGAACACTGCCTTCTCTCGCCCAAAAAACTTCTCTTGACTGACGTTTTGACATAATGGAGCATATCAGTAGACAAACAACACTAAATAAGACTCACAAACGTAAAGCGACTGACACATACACAGAGCGCTTGCTGAATGACAGAAGGCTAAATACCTGGCTTCGCTGCACACGCTTATAAGCTTCCTGGTCTCTGACGTCACCCGCCTATGACGTCTTGCCCATCCTTTGGACTGATTCAGAGCCGGTCATGCTGAAGGGTGTTCCCGAAACGTCCTCAGATGCAGCTCGAGTTCCTGATGAGGAACCTCTCTCACTTTAAAGTCC